>NC_056543.1:9109192-9412222 GCF_910596095.1 Thunnus maccoyii
GGCAAAACTGTTTTTTTTTTAGATACATTGTAGATTGTGTTAATTTTTATATAAAAGTAATGCAAGTGGATGAATCCAGCCTTGTTAATGCTGCTATGAGATGTACTGTGTCCCTTGTACTATACATCCACACCTCAAGAAAAGAGAAACCTCCTCCCAAAGCCAAAAACACCTATCTTAAATGTTCTCATTAGCACCTCTCAGACAGACATCCCCACCCCCGCCATGCCTTGCCCACCAGCCAGTCTTCCTGTGTCTGTGGCAGCAATGGTTGCTTACTGTTTGAACCCAGCAGGGAAGCCCGACACACGGGCACTGCAAACGTTAACAGTCCCCACTAACAGGCCTGCTTTATTAGCCTTACACCGCAGCCACCTGCAGAGCAGCCGTCAAACTTAGCGTTAGCTTAGCACCAACATACCACAGACTAATGACATTCCTCAGAGAGACAGTAGCACGCCATGCTTATACCCACATGGATTTTAGCTGGGATTGCTAGCCCTCAGTACTACTTCTACATATGGGCATAATTACTATGAAGGAATAATAGTCTGGTCTTTCTACATAGCACATTGTGTGATTATTAATATCAGACCTTAAAAGGAAAATCAAATGTATCGTGTCCCCTGGGACAAAAAAAAAAACTGAACTCTAACATGAATAGTTTGGACTTTCTCCATCTAGGGTTAAGTTCACAGGTATTGACTTGCCCTCAGCTTAACCTGATCTTAACACATATATGCACATGTGTACAGATGCTTATGCACACACACGCGTTCACACACATACATGCTTACACACATACAGATGGTCCTCTGAGGATCCTCTACAGCCAAAGTACCAAATTCCACCTGCACCACCAACTCTCTGAACTCCACAGAATGCCATAAATCTACTGCTCACACACCCACACACTGTTCTGTCTCTCCATATGTTGCTTTCTGTTTTTTTTTCCCAATGTCTATTTTAATCCATAGTTATTTTTCCCCCCGTATAGAGAAACAACGTACCCCCCTGTCTCTCACACACCTACGTACATAATGTATTATGCAGCCTGCTTTAACTGGGTCTCCTCAAACCAGCTGAGGCAGTTGTCTCTACAATAATCTCCTGGCTGGCTGCTAATCCACAGCAGCTGACTCAACATCATTAGTCCAGCTTGCCTCGCTCTACATCAGCCCGAACATCTATCTAATGTCCCCACATAGCAGTGGGAGCCCCAAAAACAGTTGCTGGGAGTCCCGCAGGTCCCTGCCTTAACAAAGCTCCCCTTAACTGACCCTGAAGTACTGTAAGCATCTGTTTCTGTGTGAAAGTGTGTGTGTGTGTGTGTGTGTGTGCGCAAGTGTGCACATTTGAATTACTTTAGATAGTGACATTTTTAAAGAAAGATTGTGACAGGATTAAGGTTGTTATTGACCGGGATCAAGGTGAGGTCATGAAACATATTTAGTGCAGTTAGTATTATGTGTTTTTGCTGTGCAACCACACATCCGTAGGTCAGACAAAACCAACTTTCATGGACCGTGTGAGTTTTTCTAACTGTGTGAATGATTTTTTTTGTTTTCACTGACAGAATGGTTTTGCTGTAGTGCGACCACCTGGACACCACGCCGAAGAGAGCACACCTATGTAAGTGCATCTGAAATTTGACAAAAAAAAAATCTTGGCTGTATTATAGCAGCTTTATCAGAAATTTCTCCCTGAATTTCCCTTCAGTACATATATTTTCCTTACTCTCACTCTCTCTTCTCTCATATCCTCATCCTGTTATAGACATTTGGAATTCTGTCGTAATACTCTCCTCCTGATCAATGTGTTTTTCATTGAAAAATGTTTTCATTTCGCTCGCGTGTATGCATGTGTGTAACAAAGTCATTTTGGCTTGTAAATATGTCATTTCAGAAAGTTAAAAGTGCTATCTCTTTACGGCCTTCTCCCTGTCATTTGTCTCCGTTCTCAGGGGATTCTGTTACTTCAACTCAGTCGCCATAGCAGCCAAGCTCCTGCAGCAGAGGCTCAATGTCAGCAAGATCCTCATCGTGGACTGGGTGAGTGGATTGTTTGTCACATAGCTATCTGTTTGGTGAATGAACAGCTATTCAAAGGTGTACAAGCACCTTTTTTGGCTGGACTGCAACAGCGGAGCCAGCCCTACACACGTGTCTTTGGCCTGGCTCAAAATCTCTGCCGTTTGCTGCCAGTTGGTTGCAAAATGCATTCTGGGATACTTGGCTGTCCCAAGTTTCGATGGCCTTCAGCCAACTTTGGCCGACCAAGGGTGTAACTTCATCACTCAGTTGTAAATTTCTCCGTAGGACTGTTAAATGTCACTTTATTAAGTTTTGATATTTTTTCAGGCGAGAAAGTAACCATTTAGATTCCCAATATGGAGTCAGTTAATCCAAATAACCTCTATTTGGAAAGTTTTCGGAGATGTGAGGAGCAGCTGGACGGGTACTAGCCAGTCATCTCAGCTGCTAGCGGCCCGATTCCGAGATGATCAGCTGGTCAACGTCCGTCAACATCCAGCAGCAGAGTCAGACTGGCCATCAGGAGCCGGGGCTTGTCGCTATGTGGGCCACTTGAGAGGCCGTTACACCAAAACAAGAGCCTCTTATGTCTTTTCCTCCCTTGATGTCACCAAACATAAAACCTCTCGTTTAGACAGGCTTCTTTTTAACTTTATTTGGAAAAATAAGCCACACGGGGTAAAAAAAAGGAAGTTTGGTCGTTTTGGACTTTTCCTCATTCAACCATATTATCAAAATTAACTGGATCAAAAGATTTATAAAACAACATTTTTCTTGTAAAACGGCTATTTAACTATGATGGACTTCTGTATTCATATGAAGTTTTTATAGAGAAATATAGTGTTCCTGTCTCCCAAAGTGAGCATAAGACTGTAATTAATGAACCGTTAACTGGCATTATATGCTTATCACATTGCAGATCAAACATTTATAAAACACTGTCACTTTAGCCAATTACAACATTACTGTCTTTGACAAAACATTCAACATAACACCTTCATCAGAAACTTACCTATTTCAAGAACAATGATACCTATTAAATATAGATGGACAGACTGAGCTCTTGATGGTAGAATATGAAATACTGTATTTACTCCCCCCTACAAGTATGTGTTGCCTAACAAAATCTAAGAACTTTTATTTAAAATCACACATAGATATTACCTGATACCTTCCATTATTTGTAAATATATTCTTAACATAGAAGACAAATGTTCTTTTTGTAATTATATGGTGGAAACACTGGAACATGTTTATTCAGTGTGACAATGCTTTGGGCTGATTTTCAGTTGGATCTTAAAATATATTTTGTTAAGGAAATTTTACCTAAAGAACATGATTTGTTATTAATATTCAACAATCCTAATTTATTCTTGAAGAAGTTACCATCTTATATTACATTTAAACAAACAGATATAAGTATATATCTTCAAACACTGTCACTTTTAAAAACCTGTAATAAAAATTAACCAAAACTATTAAACTCTTCAGTATTATGCCTGATTAAGTAAACCTCTTGTGTGGGATCATATGTATGTTCATTTTAATCTATTTCTGTCATGGAAGTAAATACTTTTGTTTTTCTTTTGTTTCAAACTCTTCGTCTATATCGTGTTACATTCCCTAAAAACTCGCGTTATGATTACAAAATGTTTTGTTTGAAAAATGTCACAAAAGTCAAATTGGCTTCAGTCAAAGCCAAAGCCCAGCGCACTTCCCGTGGGCTTGGTCGCCACATGTCGCCACTTCCTTTATCCGTTGTTTCAAATTAAAAGCCCTCTAGCATTTCATACAGGGTCCAGCCGTATACTGGGTCTTGTTTCTGTGAATGTAGTGTAGTTCACTCTTACCAACCTAGCACGATGGAAACATACAGTATAACTGATATGTTTGATCCTCAGCTCCTCCTGTTCACATGTTCACAAGAACACAAGATACTGAACCCTAAATTGCTCTTGATGGTTAGACCACCTCCTTGCATGGCAGCTCACAGCCTCAGTGTGTGAGTGTATGTGAATGAGAGGTAAATTGTAAAGCGCTTTGGATAAGAGCAACATTTACAACGATTCCTAGTTGTTCTGGTGTAGCCACCTCACCTTTTGTCTAGTCCTGCACTCAAATTTATGGGAATGGGTTGTTATGATGACTGTTAAACATCTTGTTTGTGTTACCATTATAATTTTGTGGCAAGTTTTGAATAGTATTTATGCAGAATATCTTAGAACTGCAAAACATACACAAGCCATATAATCTACTTGTTGTGAGAGGGAGAAAAAGGGCTTGAAAGACTAGCTATTTAGGTCAGACACTGTGCCCCTTTTCCCCCCGAAAGACAGACAAAGTCATTTTTAAAAATGTATGACAAAGCCGTGGTCGTGTCTAGGAGGAGTGCTCTTCAGTGGCGTCTCTGGCTGGTCATGGCCATTCCCAAAAGCCTTTGAAGGGCCTTTTCATTTCCTCTCTGTCTGTCACAGGGGGACTTTAAGTGCAGCTAGCAGCCTCATTGTCATGCCACTCTGCCTCCAGCCAACAGGGACATTTTAGGACTTGTGTATTAAAGCATTCTTGGGATATAAACAATGAAGTCATTTAATTGATGTCATGTTGTTGGCAAAAAACAAATAACTTATTGGAGTTTAGTGTTTTATTTAATCCTGCTGACCATCCCTTTTTGACATCACAGCAGGCTGCAGCTGAGATGCAGACTGTCTGGAAATATTGCTTTGTCATTTAGTTGGTCTTAGTACAGGTGCAGCAGTTAATTTTCATGTTTCATGTGCAACTCCTTCACTTTCCACGACTTTCGATGCTCTTTTGGTCACCAAACAGCTTCTGTAATACCTGTACTGCTGAGCTGGTTGCTCGAGCAATATAGTTAGGGTCAAAGGCTAATTTAGCTGAGATCGTTCTTATTTGTACTCTTAATCACAATTTTTCCACATATTATGTAAGAGTTTGCCCTAACCTGCTACTTCTTGATGTTTACAGGATGTTCATCATGGTAATGGCACCCAGCAGGCCTTCTACGGTGACCCCAGCGTTCTCTATCTGTCACTGCATCGCTACGACGACGGGAACTTCTTCCCTGGCAGTGGAGCACCTGACGAGGTGAGAGGGACCACCAGTCTGTGTCTTTGCTGCATGTGGGTAATTTTTAAAAATGTATGCGTTACTGACCCAGTCGTGTGTGTGTGTGTGTGCAATATAGGTTGGCACCGGAGCAGGTGTGGGCTTCAACGTGAACATGGCATTTACTGGTGGACTGGAACCTCCAATGGGTGATGCAGAGTACCTTGCTGCATTCAGGTAAGACGATGATATCATCTGCTGCTTTAGAGACAGTTTGTGACTTGAATGGTCATGTTGTAGATGTTCCTCGTGACATTAAATATTTGCCTTGTCCACTTCCTCCTGCGATGCCCTTTGAGTATGCAATGCCTTGTTTGTCGAATGATCTACCAGGGACTGTCGATGCCAGGCCTGACTTCTATTAGGTTCACTGTCTGGTGCTATTTATAACCTCCCACACACACACACACACACAGACACACATGCAAAACACGCATGCATACGCACAGCTTGAAAGATCTACAAGCGTACAGGCATGGACTCGCCACAGACATGTATTGTACATGTCACATACAAATTTTGGTTCATGCAGCTGGCAAAAGGAGCAGGTCTGGATTGGTTCCAGCACTCTTTGAAGATGAGCCCATGGTTTGCGACCGTGTGTCCATCTGGCCTGAGCCAGACACATCAAACCGTCAGTCCACTTTCTTTTAGCAGCTTTCGGCACGCAATCCCCCGGAAGCACACCTTAGCCTGTTAATGCACCCCAGACCCCTTGTGATCTCACTTTCTCTCTCTCTCTCTCTCCTTTGTATTCTTCTCTTCCTTTTTCATTCTCCTCTTTGTACCCCTCTGTGTGCATGTGCGTTGATGACAACTACCTAAAATATATCAAAGTACAGACATTATTTATAACCCATCACGGGAAAACAATAGCCAACGCAGTCTGCCTCACACACATGCCTTACTGTTGATACATAGACATTTGTGTCTACTTTGCTCAGAAAATACAGTTAACACTCGATTATTATTAACAAGTATAAACTTTTTAAAATACTTTCTGTTTTTCATGTGGTTCTCCAGAAATTTAGTACTGCACGTACATAAAGTCGGTGGACTCACAGGAGAAAGATTTCAAGGAAGAATGGTTGTAATTGATGGAGCAGAGGCTGAGACATCCTGACTTTTAGTCCCGGTGTGGATCACACTACAAAAAACACTGCATCCTGCGATTCCCATAATGAAACTCAATATCGTCTCTACCTAAATACTTACTGCATCCCAAGTCCCCACTTCTTAAAAACACCACACCTTCAATTTGTAATGCAAGCTTTAATGTTAAGTTATTTTCTCAAACTTTGAAGAGCCAAAGCCACAGAAGACTTTATACAAGTAGTTTAACAGGCTGTGTAGAACTCCTTGTGATGAGTAAACTGAATTTAATGTGTAAAATCAGTGGACTATGTCTTTAACTCTTTTAAGGGCATTGTTGGAAGGGCGTCGTTGGAAATATTCCGTCTGTGTTTGAGCCCATCGATACATATTTCAGTTAATAGGTAAAAAACTATGCTTCAGTTAAAGCAACCCACTCTGTTAAACATTGGAGCCACTTGAACATATAGTAATTTTGGTATTTATGTGTTTGTCCAGGGGTGCGTGCATGCATCTGAGTGAACATGCATGCGGAGGGGCTTGTGTGTTGGGTTTATGTAATTGTTGGTTATTGAATCGGCGTTCTTTGCATTATGGAAGAGGTCCAAAGAGATAAAGCGAAGGAGATTTTGGGTGTGACCCTCAGACCCCGGCGCCATTAATCCCTCGTGGCTATAGCAGTATCGGACAATTTATAGGCCCCGCAGGACAGCAGCAAACCTGTCTCTCAGCTCATAGATCTGCCACACATGTGCATATACCATGCATGTACACGTGTAAATAAAAATGCACATGCTGCACACAAGCTCATAGAAATGCAGAAGGCTCAGGCTCAGACATACATGAAGTGTGCATGTTTATGCACAAAGAACACAGAGAAACAGATGCACAACTGCTCACACATGCAGCTTTTACATCAGTGTGCTCACACATGCATAACCACATGTGCATGGACACCTGATAAACAGGTTCTCTCACTCGCTCTTTAAATTTCATTGTTTATCTATGTGTTGTGATCCTCTCCCTCCTCTTTCTCTCTCTCTCTCTCCCCGTTTTCCTCTTCCCTCTTCTCTTCGGGATGCGTGCCTTGCAGCCAGCACCTTCCTATTTCTCCGCTGGCCTGTGCCACGTTGCATTTGCAGGGGATCAAGTCTGAGCCTCCAGAAAGCACAGAGAAAAAAGATAAGAAAATTGGCCCTAATGAAAACCAGAAGCACCGTCTCTCTCTCTCTTCCTCTCTCTTTCTCTCTTTCTCTTTCTTTCTCTCTCACCTCCTCCTTTCACTCCCTCTTTTGCCATGAACTTGGAAAGACGAGAGAGGAGGAGAATTAAACTTAATTCAAACCAGCTCTCCGCAGCGCCAGATGACAGGGCTTTGAAGTGTAAGTGTGCGTGTGTGAGTTTTTTGCTCTCTTATTCCCTCTCTCTTCTCCCGCTCTCCTCTACTTTTTTTTATGAACGGAGGGGAAAGCCCTAAAGCTCTCCAGTTTAACCTTTTGTTGGCTGGTTTGATGAGCACTGCACCCTCTAAAGGACAGAGTCTATATTTTCTTTCAAACTGAGTCCTGCCAGGCCTTTCACATGAATCTCTCTGATGGTAATGGCTCATTGTTTGGCATTTTTCTGGCATTTTGATACTACATTACCATTAGAGACTTTGGAATTAGATGGTAA
The DNA here is from genome assembly GCF_910596095.1 of Thunnus maccoyii. Classification (NCBI taxonomy): domain Eukaryota; kingdom Metazoa; phylum Chordata; class Actinopteri; order Scombriformes; family Scombridae; genus Thunnus; species Thunnus maccoyii. Next base: position 9,117,121 of record NC_056543.1, read on the forward strand.
TGGTAATTAGCTCTGATAAATACAAGCATTTTCTATGTAGTAATGCAATCACCATATAAATTGAGAGATTTTAATTGTAGGAGCCAATGTGTCCTGTCTGAGTTTAACTGAAAAAACTTTAAAGACATAAAAATTGATTACATATGTTTGTAAGTAACCGAATTGTATTTTAGAATATTAAATAACCAGTTTATTGAATGACATGTTATCAAAACAATATGAGAATCATATGTAATGCTTTTTCTATCCCATTCCAATGTCACATTTAAGCCCTTTGGACTCCATGTTAGAAACCTGGAGTATATTGGATCAGAAGGCATAATCAAGAGTTATTACACAAATTTATTCAATCAAAAAATTACCCTTGTACTCTGTTATTAACCTGTGTGAGTAAATTCCTTTGCACTCGAAATCACATAAGATGACAAGTGCCAAAAACTTAATGCTCCCGTCAGAATCAGTGGAGGAATAATTAGTCAGAGCAGAACAAAGGAAAATAGGCACCTTGTGAGGTTTAGCCTGGTGCAGTTTGCAGTCTATAGAATATAGAAGCAGGTTTAACGGGCAAAGGAAGATGTGTTTTATGGACACATGTAGGAAGAGATGCCAGCAGCGAGAATAAAACTGCGTGTGTTTGTGTTCGCATTATCTGTTGGATAAGAATGACGTCCTCATCCTCGTCCTCAGTGAGACTGACGCAGTTCATTTCTCAAATGCAGTAATTCATTCATTTCAGTCTAAAAGGATTCAACACACAATATCCAATACTACTTGATAAAATACACTAAACAACCCACATTGATTATTGTCATAATACATTCTTTAAAAAATGAAAAACATAGTTATCCATCGTCGCACATGCAGTGTACTACACGCAACTATTAATGGAGACTTAAAGGGTAACTCCACAGATTTTGTACATCCAGATCAGTCATCATCGGGAGAACCATACTCAGCCTGTGAAAACACTTCAGTAATGACTAATGTATCCCTGGAAAGCTACAATAGACTTGCTAAGTTGCAAACTGGGGAGTGGAGTTTACCAGGCAGGCAGGGTCCAACAAGGTGCATTAAAGAAATGTAAGATCTAGTGTTTTTGGAGCTAACCCTCACTAGAAGTCTAAAAGCTGCTGCATTTGTTTTGATAATCCCTTTTTTTAATCTGTCTTCCATCTTTATGAAAACGCAAAACTAAATTGTTGGGAGTTTAATGACCATACAACATTTCCACACAGTCATCAACACATACAAAAACAGACACAGATTTATGCACAACTGTTGCTAGGTAAACAAAACACCATACCAAGCAACATTTTATAATACATGCTTACCCAACTAATTCCATTCACAGTAAGATCTAGCCGTGAGAGAGCCAGCAGTGGTTTAGATCGCAATGTCTTCGCTCAGGATGTCCCGTAGCTATGGCTCAGTCGTAAACTCTCCCCTCCCTTAATTAACAGAAAGGCTTTTTCATCTCCACATACATAGTCTCTGATTCACGCACAATTAGTCCTCCTTAAAACCACTGGCTTCCCCTTATACTGCTCTTCTAATTGATTGCTGTGGCTTTTTATTTCTTTAAATGTCAGGATATTATTCCAGGGGGGTGCGGGTTGGAACTGATGACACCAGCAGTTTTCAGCATCAGGACCAGAACTGTCTCTGTCTGCGTTCAAGGTTGGAAGAGGGGAGAGTGTGGGAGCTCTCGGTAGTTTAAGTATCCTTGGCGGTCAAGGTTTCCCTCTACGTCGTGTGTCAGCCCACATAAGCGCCTGTGGCCAACTTCCTTTAGTGTGGGGTCTTTTATGGCCCAAATGTTAATGGGCCATGGCTGTGTGTAAGTTTGTGAGTGGGCGGAGAAAGAGAGAGAAAAACATGAAACACATGCAATAAAATAAACAGGAGGTGAAAAATATTAACATGCCTAAGCATTGTGGTTGGTAATCACATAATTGTCTAGTTATTTTTGAGGTTTTCCCAGGAACAGGTCTGTGTTTTTGACCACTGTCTGACTGAAAGCTTGTGTCATATAATTTTACCTTTATCATCAACTGTTCGTTCATACCTTGACTCATTCAGTCTGAGTTCTTTTTCCAGACTCCACCCCCCACAGGTTCCTCCAGCCCTTGCCCTCTCTCATCTTCTTGCTCTCTGTGTCTTTATCTCTCTCACTCTAACTCTTTCCATCCTTATTCTTCATCTTCCTTACATGACGTTTTCTTCTGAAATGTTGCCAGATGCATGGTAACACACAGTGACGCACGCACTCCGTGTATCCTTGCTGTCTGAGACTACCAAAGAGCTCCTAATACTACCTCCCGCCTCTCCCCCAGACAGCTGTGTGTACGTATGACTGTTGTGTTGTGGTTGGGGGTGTGGTGTGCACAGTTGAGGGTTATAATTTGGTGGTGAACGAGAGATGGAAAAACCGCTGGCCTCCGGAGTTCAGGGCACGCTGCTCGCCCACAGCCAGCAAACCATCACCGTGTTCCTGAGGTCGGCAAAGTACAGGGGACCCACGGCGGAACCCTGTGGTACTCCATCACTCAGACCTCACCAAAACACTGCTTGTCCAAATGTCAAAGACTTAAAAATCCTGTGCAGAACCTGAGCAACAGCGAATCTCCGAGAATCACTTGTTTGGCCATCGGGGAGGTCTAACTATTTACGAACCAACTGAGAAGTGTTAAACAAGATTACTATGACACATTATCCTTTTGAGCTTCTGGTGTGCCAATCCTATTATTGTTGACTAGTTCAATGATTCATAAATCCTGATTTCAAATTTATAGTTGCACTCAAAAAACTACTAATGTAAGGGATTGCTTAAATTCATTCTGTATTTAATAGTTAAATTAATTAATCTTTAAACAATTTATAAAGCACCTTGTTTTTATATCTCATGCAGTCTAATCCAATCTTTCTGTGCAAAACTATATTAGCATTAAACACTGTCTGTTGTTTTTTCAAACAGGTCATCAAATAAACCCAACTCTGTTCTGTGAATGACATATTGCTCGCAAGCGCTCCCTCCCTACCAGCTGTGTGTTAGATGAAGGTTGTACACAAACAGCCCTCATTCACCACACCCATCCAGTGTTAGAATTATCCTCCCGGACTTAACACACATACACACATGCAATTATATCTGTCCTTCCGTTTCTTCTTTTTACTTAAGGATCTTGTATTGCTGCCTCCAAATTTTCAAAATTACCACTTTAAGAAGTTCACGCTGTAATTTTCACTGCCACACACATACTGTACATACAAACTCATTAGGTGGATGTTTGCTTTGAAAACCATGAAAGAGAAAGCAATGCTATAAACAAAATTAGAATTTCAGAAACTGATACACAGCAATTCAAACTAACTCGGTGGAAGTAAACAAAATACTTGGAAAGTGACATGTAGCATCTCCTTGTGGGTACAACATATACTACAATCATCAATACAATGTTAATATGTGTAACAGTAAATTCTAGTCATCCTCATTTAGCCATCAAAGGTGACAGAAGTGGCTCTGCACAGTTTTCAATGTTTCTTCTGTCACAAGCATTTACATGTAGCTTGAAAAGGGTGTAAAATAGTTTTTAAGGTAGGAGAATCTTTGTCAGAATATGGAAAATGTTTGAAATGTTGCCCTTAATGCCCTCAGTGCTTCAGTTCTTGTACTTTTCCCTGTATGTTTAGACAGTTTGTATCCCCATCGGATAGCTGCTAATAGTGGTATCCTAAATTTTCCTTGCATATTTGCTCATCAGGCTTTGTGGTTTTCCTTGTACTTTTGAATCGGTTTGGCAACAGTCTCTTATCTCAAGAAATTTTAGGTATTTTGCTCACTAGCCTTCCTTTCAAGGGTAGCAAAAAAAAAAAACAAATGCATGAACACACTTGTTTTCAAAGTGTCCTATATAAAATCACGATACTTGGTGAGAAGATTGAAAGCTTAAATTTAATTCACCTGCTTGTCTTAATTGTCTTCCATGTCATTACAGTCTCCAACATAATACATTGTTTTGTTAAATGTCTTTTTTTAAATGTCTTTTTTTCCCCCTGTTGTTTACTCTAGGACTGTGGTAATGCCTATCGCCAATGAGTTCGCCCCAGACGTGGTTCTGGTGTCTTCAGGCTTTGATGCAGTAGACGGACATGCTCCACCTCTGGGAGGATACAAACTGACTGCCAAATGTAAGTACTGACCACAGCTGCCCAGTTAATTAATCTGTTTTTTTTCTAATTCATAGCTCTTCAAACATCTTACACATTTTAATGTATGTTCTCACACATGTCGTTCATATATTCTGCCTGTACAATACAGCACAAAACGACGATAGCAGGAAAAACTCACAGATACACAAACACATTCTTTGTCCTTATTTTGTGCCTCTGTATTCAGATCGAGACCTTGGCGTGCCAGCAAAGAGCTTTTCTAAAACCATCCTGCAGATCTCAAATAAGAGCAGCGGTCTTGGTTGTAAGGGGGTGATATGGGTGGTTTACAGAGGATTGCAGGAAGAGGGGATGGGGGTAAAATTCGGGGGAGAAGAAAGTAAGGCTGAATGCATATATTAAAACTTCCCTCCTCCTGAAAGAAAAAGATCAAAGGCTTTGACCAAGTCTAAACGCAAAGCCGCATTTATTAAAATTAAACCTGGCTCATATTATGGCTTGTTTTTTGGCCCCCAGTAAATCCACGGTGCACTCTCTTTCTCTCTCTTCCTCTCTCTGATGCAGTCACCCCTTCCTTCATCCATGATCACACCCCCTTTTCTTTCTTTTTTCTTTGATCAATATCCAAAAAGGAAGTTAGAGCTTGAACAGCAGTGCTCCCCCCATCTCATTCTATTCTTCTCTCTTTCTCTGCCTTCTCTTTGCTGTCATTTCCTGTGTGTCCAGGCTTTGGCTACCTGACCAGGCAGCTGATGGGTCTGGCAGGCGGTCGGTTGGTGCTCGCCCTGGAGGGGGGTCATGACCTCACTGCCATATGTGATGCCTCCGAAGCCTGCGTCTCAGCTCTGCTTGGCAACGAGGTAAGATGAGAGCCAAGAGGAGGAGGAGGGATAAATTATTGTCAAAATATCCTCATAAATTACTATCAAAATATCCTTGAGAAAGGCACTAAGATTCAACAAATACATCTGGAATCACAGACTAAATCCTTAGACTGGAGTTTAAACAGGGACTGAACTTCACTTGTGTTTAAAACCCTCTTGTAAATGTTCAGTATGTCACTGAGGAGATAAAAGCAGAGCAATTCTAAAAAAAATGGTGAGCACTCAGGATGAAAAACTATCAGAATTACAGGACTTACTGTATTTTTGTTTGCCTCCATTATTTATGGTACTGTGATGTCATGATCACATCTGTTCTTTGTGTCGACACACTCAGTTGACCACAGTAAAAACAATACTTGACCCCTTATAGAAAATATGATCTGGTTAGTCATAAACTGGCATATTAATGTTAACTGTAAATTCTTTTCATTGTTCAGAGCCATTTGGTTCTGTGTGTTAAGACACACATGATGACACGGAGGTCTGTTCTACTTAATGCATTAATGAGCTTTATTAAATGTATTAAGAGCTCCTTTAGTATTGTTTATGTTTAACCATATTGCAAGTGATCATACAGGACTTACGCCAGCTGAAAAGCATCTGGTTTATTTTTGTTGTCAGCGTGAAATTTTCTAAACGCAGTTGATTTACATTTCTGGCTACTGCTGATGCAAACAATTTTCTTGAGTCTGACATTAATAAAAATGGACTATTTGTCAGTTATTATTATGTATATACATAATAATAACTGACAAGACAGATTATGTGTATGAACAGGACATGTATATAATAATAACTGACAAGTAGATATTTTTAATTCTTCCAATGTTAGAGATGTTAGATTGATGGACTTTCTTGTCATGAATGAACACTTAAGCAAGGATAGTAATAAGAATTACTTTAATCTCCCAAAACAATAAAGTTATAGGATTTGATGGCCCTGTTACACAGATATACTAAGCTTGAAAAGTTATTCCAGAACGAGCAACAGCACTCTTTTAACCAACTTCATGTTTTCTTTCGCTGTCCCTACCACTCAGAGAGGAAGTCAACACCACACACACACACGCTACACACATACACACACACGCACATACGCGTCAGAGGGATAGGACTTCCAGGCAGAAGGTTAATTGTGGGAGTGTGTAGGCTGGACTGTGGAACTGAACAAACATCAACGCTTTGTGATTCATGGCGCGCAACAGAATAGCGACTCCTCAATGCCGCCCACTCTTTTCTTCCAGCTAATGAAGAGGCTGAAGTGCTTTCTTGAACAGGCTGCTCAATGTCATTCTCTCCCTCCAGATTATGCATCCGAGATAGCTCACTTGTTTTATTGTTAAAGGACTACTAAATTGTGGTAGAGAACAGGCGTTTTATAGAGCTTTAGGGGGAAAAGAAGAGGGTGTGTTGAGAACTAGTATCTTGTATCCGGATACTGTATATCCAGGCTGTGTCTACATCCAGATCGGTCAGCTTGCTGTCCATGTCTGGCATCGGAATGCGTCTCCTCTAGTGATATTTTTTTAGCTTTTTGTTTACAATCCATTTAATCTCTGACCACTAATGAACAGCACAGAAGTACACATTTGCTTTTAGGCGTACGGCCAGAGAGGAATGCAACAGCTGTTCGGAGCCTCACTGTGGGTACTTAAAGCTTGTTAAGTTGTTTCTATTGTGTATCAACTGTCATGAAAATCCATTTGGGAGATGTGTTATACTGTCTGACTGTGGCCTGAGTGATCGGATCTCTCCGCATCCTCGGTGTGTTTTGTGTGTAATCACGACTCTATTTAGAGCTGTTCACTTGTGATCACGCGAGATGCATTTTTGCATCAAGTAGTACTTTGTATCTCAGAAAATCAGATTCTTGAGGTGTAAATGGTGGTGTTTAAGTATGGTTGTCATTCACCCTAGCTAGTTGAGGGTGATTCATACCTCAGAATGGTATGAATCACCTACCGAGGACACGTCGCACATATACACACTTGAAATAAAAAAAAGAAAAGAAAAATATAAAGAGCTGTATTTGAGCAGTTGAGCATCTGGGTTGTGCAACTAACAACAGATCCTGATGAAACTGATGAAATTCACATCATGCAGACACAGAAAGTATACATATGCATGGTTCTCTGTTTGACCAGTGCACACGCATTCAAGACGCTTTGCAATTCCACCTCTTAGAGACATAATGAACAAGAAACTAAACAGTGTTCTGCTTAGCAAATACCTTGCCCTTTTTTTTATTACAGCTAAGTTAAATGTAAATTGAATATCCAGACTTAAACTCTTGCACTAACTTCACTTATTTTGAGAAAGTGACCTCTCTCAAGTATTGTCACAGGCCTACCCACAAGCACACCCTCTGAGTGTTAGTTGTAATTGGAATGGCTACTGTACCTGCTAAAGCCATTATCCTCTTAGCAGTGAGGCATTTAGAACAGTAATACTGATGCATTTGGGTCTGCATTTCCTATTAGATATAATACAGCACTTTACAGGACATAAAGTGTGACTAGTTGTTTAAGTGCACATTGTCAGTGTTTTGTTATAAATATATATGAAATACAGTCTGTAGCAAAAGTCTCAGGATAGTTAGCTTAAGTTTGTTGCTCTTGCCATCGTGTTTGTTTTAATATGGCCTGAAATCGATGCTTGTAAAGGGCATGTTACATGAATACAAAAGTCAGAATTCACACTTCATTTGTGTTTATTTATGAACAAAACATTAATTATATTTCTATCTTGACTTCAAACTAAGCTTGTAATAGTACTGTAAAAGTACTCATTTGGATCAGTCCTTAAATGTTTAGCCCTGAATCCTGGTATCTGTGCATCCTGAGGCCTCTTGTTCCAGCCCTGCAGACAGCTCGAGCTATAAATGAGTTCTTGGAATCGTAAAAAAACGCATGGCCTTGTTCCATGTGGATCTTGGAGCTAGAGCAAAACAAACAAAACTATAACATAGCATCACATTAATAAAACTTGGTTACTGCAACAAACCAGTCCACCGTCTCATGGAACATGAAGACGTTGATCATCAGCAGAAAGATGAACCGTGCAGGAACTTTTAAGGGACACTGGACAGACTGGGGTTTAGTTAAAGCACCGTGGAACATGTCAGCAGTGTAATTAACCCTCCAGAATATTTCTTCTAAAGAGGAAACCACTGCTAAGTGCCAAACCTGTCAAGGAAAACTAACAGTTCTGCTTGAGCAAGTTTTACGTACGAGGGGAAATGCACAAACTAGAGTATTAATCTAATAACTTAAATCTGTTTACCTGCACTGTGCCCACCAATGACTCAAAGCAGTATAACACAGCAATTACAGCTGGTAATGATTCAAGTATTCAAGGACACTTCAGCAGGGCGGATGCTTTTTGCTGTCACAGAGGCCTGTACTGAGGACTTCCAGTTTGAAGGACGCTCTCCTTACTCACAACACCGCCCTGCTGCAAAAATAATGAATTGGATCAGGGGATTTGCTTCTTGGGTTTCAGCAGCCTGCAGAGCACCAGACTCGGCAGGGGTTTGGAGGAGGCCACTGGATGGGTGCCATAGGGAGCTGAAAATTCGAAAATAGGCAGGAGGCGGTGAGCGTCAATTGCCTCAGCCCTGCAGGACACCCCTCTCACCAGTGCACCTGGGGCCCCGTCACTGGTACACATCTGAAAATGTTTACCCTCACACCTCTTCCAGCAGGGTCAGCCTGGGCCTAGGGATCAGATAATAGAGGGAAATGGAGTAATCATTTGAAGTCAGGAGGGAGGAAAGTATTGTTATAAAGCAGCTGTACAGAGTACAGTACTCATGCAGGTCTTCAAAGTCTAGAAAGTTATGGAATGAATTTTGATCAAATTCAGAAAAGTATTAGATAAAAAAACAAGTCAAATATTATTATTCCTGTATGATTTCAGAGTACATTTTATAAATAGCATCACAATTTCTAGAGTGCAACATGCATCATATTGAACACCAACCATACTCTCAAGTTAACTTCAAGAAAAACTTTACTTAATGAAACCTTTACAGTATACAAGTCACAACTACAAGGTTACAGCTTTTGATCTGGGAATTTTGAATAAAAAATGAATAGTCTCATGACAGCAGTCTGATAGGATGCCTCATTGCCAGGTAATGGCTTTTAGAAAGTGGTGAACAATACAAATGTAGATGTTGTTGACTTGCTAAGTATAGTACCAAGAATTCTCATGACTTGTACCAATTGGCTCTTGGGCAACAAGTGATATCAGCCGCCTTGAACAAAGGCAGATCATTCAGCTGTGTGGAACTTTGATAACTGATAGCAAAGAAAAAAAAAGAGGCTAAAATGTCCCTGATCAGATCAAAATGGCAGGAAGCAAGTGCTTTTATCATAATCTCAGCGAAGGTCTCTGTAATGGACGTGGAATGTAGCTGGAAAACGTCAATGGAGGATTGAGCTTGAGGGGGAGAAAAAAAAAGCCTGGTTTGTGCAGGGGTTGTTTTCTTTCTTTTTTTTTTTTTTTTTTTTTTTTTGCTTGCTGACAAAGTCCGACAAGGTCCTTGGATGGCAAATGAATCAGAAGAAGAAACAGAAGACTTCATCAAGTTTAAGCCTGTAGCCTCACCAACCAGGTTGAGAAACAAGGCAAATCTGGTCAACAAGTGGCCAGTCAGATCAAATGTGTCCACTCAGTGGGTTTTTTCTAGACGATAAAATTGTAGTTTGTGTGTGTGTTGGATGAGTGTGAATGGAGCGAATGAGTAGGCTCAGGCATGGGACCGCAGCTGGATTAGCTGGTCAGCTGTGCTTTTATTTATGAAGCTTCAAACTGCCTGAGGGTTTGTATTGTCTGGAAATATCCAGAACCCAAGACGTCACCATAGACATCTCTGATCTAACTATAGCATATAGCTTTAACCATAAAATGTGGGTTAAATGTTACAGTATACTGCAGTAGGTCTTGCTGTTCACTAACAAATGAGTTGTGTTGAGTCTTTTAGTCAAAGCTAGGCAAAATAAATGGTTAAGAAATCACAATTCCCTCTCAATTCTGTTTTGTTTATTATACAACTAGTGCTTTTATTACATGGCAGCCACTACGTCAGAGCCAAAACATCCTAAAGTTGTTCCTCTTCACCTCCTGTGTAGCTTGTACTTCCAGTATTTTACTGCTTGCTAGTGTGAGAAATACAGTATATATCTGCTTTTATTGGCAGGTTAAGACGAGCTTTGCTATAATGAGCATTAGGTTTCCTTTGAAAGCAGCTCAAATTAGCTGGGAAAGAGAGGGATGAAAATTGCTGAATGGACTTTACAGGCTCTTTTATTCACCCCCACCTATGTAGTGCGTAATGGTGAAGTCTTTCTAGTTAAATAGCTCATGAATGATGCATTGGCGACTACACCAGTCAACTCTGAACTCGGGACTAATTGATGATTGCTCGCAAACAGATGTTGGCCCAGTTAGAACCACGGTTGTTAGCAATTATTTGATAAACAACAGGCTAATATGCTAATTGTTACCAGCTGTCAATGAGGTTTTTTGGTGTGTTTACACTCCAGTTACAGTAAGACGCTCGACTTCACCTGTCCCCCCTTGGGCCTGACTATTCACCACCATCCCCCCCGACTACAAGGGAAACCTGCACCCCTTGCTGAAAAGGTCACCTGGTTTGCACAATACACATCATTACCTTGCTCAGTTAGCATAACATAATCAACTGGTGTTGGTGACCGCCAACATATGCACATGGACACAACAGTAAACAATGGATGCCTTGTGCACTTTTCTTTTGCTGAACAAGTGGAATTCCTCCTCTTTCCACTGTTTTGGTTTCAACCTCCCTCTGGAATGTTTTTACCGGGGCAAATTCCTCACTCTCGGCTCATGGCTTTCCATGGTGTCTCAGTTTTGTTGGCCTGGACCTCATTCATTGGAAAGCTGTGTCACAGAGAGAAATAGTCTTCCCCAGGAGTCAGTCAACATGGTGATGGTAAACCACCCTTAAAGGACATTTCTGACTCAAAGACTGTGACACATGTGATGGTATGAAGACGCAGAGTCCAGGCACAACCAGGACCACGGATTCAAATAAACAGACATGTCACTATGGATGGTGTGGCAGACAAATGTATGCTTGTATAGTGCACATGAGTGTGTGTGTGTGTGTGCGCGTGTGTGTGTTTGCCATACCTGCCAGGTGGGGGCCCCTGGAGTGCCATGACAAGAGCCATTAAAGTTTATAAGCGTGAGGCCCAGCTGTCAATCAAGCTGACAGGCTGCCCCCGTCCAACTCCGCTCCGAGGTGAACCCCAGGAAACCCCAGAGATCCCCTGACCCTGCTTTGACAGGGAACTGAGGCATGCAGGGTTAGTATGGGCTGGTTTGGGACTGGCTAGGGTTATGGTGAGTAGTCAGCGGATGTAGCCTGAAGGTTGGAAAAGTGCATTTTGACCGAAAGATTGATAGTTTGAGTCCCCAGACTAGCTTGGGAAAATGGGAGTGATGAAAAAAGCAGCCAGAATCAAAGTAATCTTGAAGTACTCCAGTCGATCAGATCTATGACCGACTGTTCAGGGAAGCTCCCAGGTGTGTGGGAGTGTAGCTCTTTAGTCAACGTTCAGACTGAAAATAGTTAAAAAACCTCAAGGGGCTGCGTTGTTGTGGGTGTGTTGCTTTACAATCACGAGACAAACAGTGAAACTACTCCATTCACGTAAGAAAATATTCTATCAGGAATGTGCGCTTGCACGTGTTTGACTGACCAACATCTTGTGACGACTTTTCCGCTGGAAGTCTCTGCAATGGCAATCCCACTAGTAACATTGAAACAAATTAAGAGGCTGTGTTTTTTTTATGCTGCACTAATATTAGACTAAACACAATGTAATGTTCAAGAATCGCTCTGGGCTAAGTGTAACTAGAGATGATTTGCTTTGTCAACCTGATTAGAGTTATAATTGTTGTTGAAATGGACAGTTAACGTTGTGAAAAGATGTGTACTTGTTCACTTTGTGGGCCTACATACTGATTTTTGTTAATAGAGCAGCAGTTGAGGGCTTCTCTCTAGCCTCCTGGTTATAAATGTGGCAATGTGGAAAAAGATCAGATTGGTCTTGAGTTACTACATGGTTAAACTTTTGGATTGCAGAGTGATACATCCACACCACAAAATCTGTAGATTGTCATGTCTAGTTAGCAAACCAGTTAATAAACCCTACTTTACTGTTGGACTGATGTAAGTTTCTCTGATCAAACTGTTAGATAAACACCAAATCACCAAATGTAAAATATCTGTGCACAAACTGTACGTGCATGTGCTCATGTACCTCTGTCCGTTCCTGTGTGCATGATGTAGCCTGTCGTGCCACAGCAGGATTAAAGTATCCCTCTCCCCAGACTGCCTCTTCCCTCGGCCTCCGCGGACCCCTCCCACTCACTATTTGTTTTAATTAAAAGAAAACTTCCAGCCTTGGCTAAGCAAGACCAACCGACGACGACTTTTTCCTCCTCTCTTTGGCATTCGCTGTCTTACTCCCAAATCTCAGGCCAAACCTTTTTTTTCCCCTGTCCCTCTTTACATGTTTCTCAGTTTGTTTTTTATTCCACTGGGGTTATGATTGAACAGAAAAGGGATGCATGTCGCCCGTGTCGGAATGTAGAGCTGAATGGGGCTGTTTGACAAAATAGGATGAGAACGTGTCGTATGTGCAGTAGGCCAAAAGGGAAATTGAATCATTCCGGGTTGGGAAGGCACATTAGGGAAAAGCCGTTTCCTCTGAATTGTGGCTTGGAGAGTTTCATTGGCTTAGTTGCGTTCCCTGAGGTGTGTGTTTGTATGCGTGTGTGATCATGAGCATGCATGTGTGTGTTTGTATGAGCAGGAAGTTTCCATGTGTATGCATCTGTGTACACTAGTATGTCTCCTTAGAGTGGGACACAGTACAAAGCGCACATTGTAGTTTGTGTTAGAGAGTAGCGAAGGCTCTCGGTGAGTGGGAGGAGGTGTGCATCTGCAGACCATTTTTCTATTGTGTCAGCAGCTCGAGCTTGTTCCCCACCTCTTGAAGTGATTCAACACTGGGGCTGTGGTCCACATTCAAAAGTGACCAGGAGGGAACAGCATTAGTTCAAGTGAGGTTTCTGGTGGAGATGTTTTGGAGAGGTACTTCTGGACACCTGTCAGTCACATTCATGAAAAAATATACCCAGCCACTATATCTAAAAGAAAAGAAAATGCCTCGAAACATTTAACGCACTTGTCAATCTTCCCAGTAGATAGAGGTTCAGTGCCAACTTGTCAGCCCTGCAGCACTTACATTTCAGCACAAGTGGCTTAAATAACTTCAAAGACTTGGCTAGCGGATAGATATAGTCTCGCAGAGCTTAACTGTAAAACGTGCAGTGCTTTTGGTTGAGGATGTTAAGCAGGAAATGTGTTTGTTTGTTTCAGTTGGACCCCATTCCTGATGAGGTGCTGCAGCAGAGACCAAATGCCAATGCTGTCCGCTCAATGGAGAAAGTCCTGGAAATTCAGAGTGAGTTGATTACTGCACCTAGACACAACATACATCAGCGTCAGCATGATGTATTTTACTGAGTGACATGAGTTGGAATCATATTCACTTTGTTGGCTATTTTTATATTACAATATGTGCCTCTGTTGTTATTAAAATTATTAAATGTCTGTTAGGTGAGTCCACATGCAAAACCTGCAAAGCCACAAACATCAAATCTCTAAACACACTAAGACAGCAGATGGCAATGAATAATCAGTGACTGAGTGTTGCAGGATATGACCTTGTCTGGTCTTTTGTAGGTAAATACTGGCATTCACTGCAGCGCTCTGCCTCTACACTTGGTTGTTCTTTGAGTGAAGTCCTTAGACGTGACGCGGAGGAAGCTGAAACTGTCTCTGCTATGGCCTCGTTGTCTGTTGCCAACAAGCACATTGGAAAGAGGTATGTGTGGTGTTGTCTGTTTGTAGTTGTTCTCAGCAACTGGTGAACTGGTAAAGTATATGTCTTAAGTTTCACTAATACTTTTTTATATTAACATAACTCACTGTAACAAAGCCACAGATATTTAACACCTAAATCTACAGCTTTTTGTCTCTTTAAGCTCAATCTTTTGGTTTTATGGTCTGTAGGGATCAGTCTCTCATTAATATGATTCTTTTTTATCAAGAAAAAGCTCTGATAAACTTACTGTACGCTACCTGTAAGCACCAGTCTTGAGAAAGACAAAGTTAGCAATCTGCTGGTAAGAAACGTTAGCACCTAAATACCCAGATATTTTGGGGGGTTCGGTGTATGGCACCCCATCACAATAACCATTAAATGATGGCCAAGTGTCCACTTGAAGCTTTACGTGTGTCGCGTAAAGTCTCTTACTACCTTTCTTTGGTACTTTGGTTAATGTTCTTTGGTTTAATGCAATTTATTGCTTTATAATAGTATGCAGTCATGGTACTGTAAGCGAATAATGTTACATTTTTATGGTCTCTTTTCCCCAGGGCTGAAGAGGAACCAATGGAAGAGGAAGCTCCTATGTAAAGAAACATCCGTAGCCTTTGACCACTCAGACCAGTCTTCATCTTTGACAGTGTCCTCATCCAGCCAAATCTCTGTTTCTGTTTCAATGCCGCTCCCATGTCTCCCCTCATGTCATATCAAGATACCGTCTTATCATGGGGGGAACAAGTAGAGCTGATAAATGTGGTGCAGAGAGGAAAACACTGAAGATGACCGATGCATTCACTGATCAGCGGTGCACAGACTGATCAGCATAAATGTGTTGCATTATCTCTTCAGTACCTTGGATATAAGAGCATAGACTCAACCATCCCACAGTTAGAACCTCGAGTGCCAGTGCTTTTAAAACACTAGACAGATGTACTTTTTGAATGCCAGTCAGAACCATACACAGAAAATCTGCAGTTGTCTACTTTTCATATTATTCTGTTTTTTCTGTGCTTTATCGCCGTCTTTTCGTTGAAAACCACCAGAGCTAATGTGACTGTGACTCTGCACTAAGGATGGATAATTCCTGCTCTTTCAAGATATCTGGATGGATGGAGAAAAAAAGTGGTCAAATTTGTTGCCATTTTCCACGGTGGTTGAAGATTACAGATAAAAACATTTCTGCAGGTGTTCTGATTTCGAAAATGATTGACAGTAAAAGACTGTGCGTTCGTGCCTTTTTTTTTTTTTCAAACCTGGTGGATTTCCTGTTGAACTCTACTGAAAGAGCTTTGCCTTAAAAAAACAGGCTTGAGAACAAGGCCTCTTCTCCCCAAACCCTCAACATTTGTATCCTGGCAAGACATCCAATGCCTGCATGTTGTTGGCACATAGACTGGAGGACCTTGGCATGTTTACCTGTAATTCCCTGCAACCAGCCTACTACTGTCCCTCCCTATACCTCCATCTTTCCTTTTTCCCCCCCTCATTTTAATCTCAGTTTAGAAGGTAGTTTCCAGCCACAAGTTGGAGTTGGTTCAGTTTAAAAGGAAGTTTAAGTGGGGATTAGTATTACTAAATGCATCCATGTATCAGATACTGTAACAGTTCTCTTTAATGGAAGAGTTAAGTAGCATGCACTGTACTAGAGCAACAGGACCTCTGAAAACTAGAATGCTGTTCATACTTTGTGTGGTATTTAGACAATAATCAAGCCGAAGCATGATGGACTATCATCTCTGTAAAGTCGAATAATCACAAGCGTATAAGAAAGGCTTTCCAGTGATCATTTTTGCAGTTGCAAATTAATGTAGGATAGAGAGAAGCCAATTTCATATGTAGTAATTTGATGAAGAAGCGCCCTCTTTTTAGGGCAACTCTGTCTCCACAATAACAAGGACTGTACCACCTGTGGGATTTTCCAGAGGGGTGTTGCAGGGCCGCACAGGCTCTCACAGCTGGTTTAACATCTGCTCCCCAAATGTCAGGTGCTACAGCATGTGGCAGGTGTGAGCACATCTCTGTTTATATACAGTTGTATGAAGTGCATTCACACATTTTTCTCTAGTTTCTGTGTTTAAATCCTCCTTTTTTTTTTTTGTTCTCGACCAGTGACTTTGCAACTTTGAACAACACATGTAGCTCAGATTCTGCTCCGAGTTTTTGATTTCTACCGCAGGATTGAGATTCAAAAGCGTATTATTACATTTGAATACTGTATCAAATTTGCAACGATCCAGACTGTGCAACACACCAGCCACCAGCCGAGTTGTAGTAAAATTTGATTGTCCATTTTGGCAGGTATAACATCATAATTACGAGGTCCTTTTTCCTTTTTAAAGTCTACATGTGATAAAACGGTCATATTGGCTGGTGAGTTCTGTATCAGCCATTGTAGCCAGTGTGCTAAAAGTTATCCTCCCATCTGTAACCATCCCTCCAACTTGTGTTTGGCCTCTGGGCAGCTACCTTCTTTCCTCTTTGTGTCATCTACAAACTAATCACATGTTTAATGTATTTTTTTTTCAGTGAACAGGAAACAGAGTGCTGTGGTGTTTACTGTTGTTTACTGTACATAGGACATTGATCTCCTGAGTATTCCTGCCACACGCATTTGTCGATGACTACTCTACTTCTGTTGATTTCTTTTTCTTATTTTTTTCTGCTTCTGTTGCCCTTTAAGTGGACTGTCTCTTTGAGTTCTTTGTACTTTTTTTTTTTTTTTTAATGTTTTGTCCTGTTGTTTTGTACACTTTGTTCACTTCCCCCTCTCTGTTACACATTGTAAAGCTGACATACTTCACTACAGGTGAGGGTTCAGACTAACTGTTTTTAGTGGACGTTACATGACTTTGTTTTCTGGGTTCAGGGTTTTTGTGGGAGGGTAGGGATGCAAAATGTTTCTACTTTGTATAATTATGGACAATTGTGTATTTACTGTCTGTTCATAGTAGATTTATATATGAAAAGAAATGAGTATATTATATATATATACAGTATCTATACATAATGAAATACTATGATCTTGTTTTTGAAGTTGGTATTGAAAAATGATACTTTACATTGGTCTTACGTACAGTAGGCCCTTCTAGAGTGTTACTGAAGGCACCATTTACTGTCCTCGGTTACAGTCGGTTGTGTGTTAAGTAGCATTTCATTGGTCGTCTTATTGTCTTTCAACACTGATGACTAGTTTCGGCTTTATTCATTCCATTGGTACCAAGTCACTATTAAGTGTGCCATTGCCCTCCGCTCAGCCTCACATATTCATGCACATATTTTGTACTGTTGTTTTTTTATGCCTTTAGATTTTATTGTAGAAAAACACACATTTTTGCTGGCACCTATAAAGTTTTAGTATTTTAAGAAATGTGAGACAATATTTTGAAAATAACCCAAGTGGTGACCCATTTCTTCCATTTTCTTAAAAGTCCATCCTCTAACATCTTTGAAAAAAACAACAACGTGGATTTTAATTGGAATATGGCTATGCTATCCCCCCACATTAAATCACTCTGATGGGCCTTATTATTGCACACGATCATCGCTTATTTTGTTATCTGGCCAAATGTCCTTAGTTTTAATTTAAAATTAACAGCTAATACATAATCTCTTTCTTTGGCAAACTCTAGGTTTCAGGGTGGCCTGGTGTTTAAAACTTCTCTGTATCCAAAGATCACAGGTGTTTGATCCCTGCAGCAGCCCACATGTGTTTCCTTCTTCGCAGGACACTTAAACTCTATCCTCTGTAGAAGTTCCATTCCTGGCTTCTCCTGTACTAAGATCAATTATTTTAACATTATCTATGCCATAAAGGAACACGTAAAAGATGCTAAATACATCCTTATACACATGCAAGCAGGAGCTATTCTCATCTGACCTCCGATGGCAGAGCGATGCTGCCTCTTCCTGCAGCTGCACCTCTGTCCCTAAATGACGTCACATGCAATCAGAAATCCTTTCCTTTGGCTTCTGCAAATGCTGTTTGTGTCATCTCCCACTTTGTAAATGTCTAAGAACAAAGGATTGAAAATGAGTGACTACAAACTTGCAGTAAATGGTACACCACAAATTACTGTAGGTTTTACAAAGAGAACTCAAAACTAAGGTCTAAGCATTTGTAGAAGGGCTTCATTTTAGTATTATTTTATAAGGTTTAGACTTATAGCCACGTGTAAGATGTGTTTTTATCTGTACATTCCCTTCCTATCAGAACCATGTTCACATTATACTTCATGCATACAGGGGTATGTGTGGTTGGGATGTGGAAATCAATAATCAGTCTATCCATGATCATCTCTTTAACTGGGATACGCTGACATGACTGTGCATGTGAACACACTTTGATGAGATGCTTTTCGGTAACCCAGCCCAGAACATTCCCAGAACCTTTGCACAGCAGTGCCAGTCTGGATAACAACAGCAGACGTGGGTTTTTTACTGTTGAATGCTTTGGTTTCTTAAAAGGAGCCAAAACTAGCACTGTCTGTCTTCACTGTTAGTCTTAACACAATGTCCAGTAACAAAAAAAACCCCTGCAACATTCCATTTTCTTATAATTTCCATTATTAGGAGGAGGCATATCTTTTTTTTTTATTTAAAGCCTTGTAGTTCAGTCCAGCCAGGTCCAAGAACTGTCTGTTTATTTAGGTGGACTGGTCCACTCCATTCCTCAAGTGTGCCTCCTCTGTCTCTTTGCATGATCTGTATGTCTGCATGCACTGCCTACCTGTTTGTTTGTCTGTCTGTCTGTCTTTCCTTCTTTCCTTTTGTCTTTCTTTCTTTTTCTTTCTTTCTCCTGCCACATATCAGCACAAAGGATCAAGCACTGAAGGATGTTTTAGTACTTTCACTGTATCCAAACTGTCTTATCTCTTTTACTGCTTATTTGTTTTTGCCGAGGAGGCGTTTAGGTGCTTTCCGTGTTGTGTGCTTTTACCTGTAGGATATGGAGTCATCAAACCTGGAAGACATAAATTGAATATTTCACACAAAAAAGGAAAAAAAAGGATCTAGCACTTGTAACACAGACAATAGGTTTTATTGTATTTATGTAGAGAACAAATTGTTTTGGGGAAGCTTTGTGAACTGCAACAACAGAATGGACAACTTTTTTTTTTTTTTTTTTTTTTTTACATTCCAGGCAAGATGTGACTTTGATGGACTTTTGGGAAGACATTCTTGTTCTTTGTCATATCTGGACTTATCAAGGGCTCCATCCAGATGCCTGGTCATTGTTATGGTCGTCTATTCCACTAAATAAGCCAGTTAACACTATGACCACTGTGGTTGAAAAACAAACAGTTCTAGGTTTACATATGTATAAAATGCATCTTTTTTATCAGTTATGTTTTTGACTTGTTCCACCATTGTTACAGAAATAGTACATTTTTCTCGGGAAACCTTTGCTCTAACATGTTGTCTTTGACATCTACGATATAAAGTATTGTTTTGGAAAAACTGGGATGTCTGTTTTATTATGTTAATTTAATCCGAAACATGTCAAGGAATTGACCATTTATAGCAAAACAGTTAGATTTGGTGGGAAAGCCTCTGCTGTTTGCAATGAGGATTCTGCAGAGAAAGCTAATCCCTTCATAAACATACATTAACATAAATCTTGGTTATATCAACAGTACAAAAAAAATACCACATAAGGAGGAGGTGGCAGGGTGGTGGAAGGAACTGCTGCAGCAATCAGTGTAACAGTGATAAGTGTCAGGTTATAACGTGCATGCTATACACCTATATGAATATGATTGGCTGGTATCAGCTGTGAATGAGCCAATGATTGTGAAGCGTATTAGATATAGATTATGCTCTGCTTGAATTAATGCTTCATTAGTGTTGGTTGTTGTTTTTCATTGCAGAGAAAAGGATTCTTCACTGGCAGGTAAACATCTCGCTGTCAGACATGAAGGCAGAGATTGAAGGATGTGTATTTGATCTCATACAGAGGAAAGATCTGTGCAAATAGGTTTGTCACACCCTTATCTCTTATTTATTATGCAGGTTAGTTCATACTTGACTGTCCTGCCACTTAAAGGATAGGTTTCAAGTCTGTCGTAAAACAAGTCAGGTGCCCGTATGAGCGCTGAAAGAGGGTTTCCTCGCTGTAATCATTCCTCCTCTTCATACTGGCTATTAAAAGATCCCCTTCAAATGTGCTTTCAATGTAAGCGACAGGAGCCAAAATCCACAGTGTGTCCACACAGACATTTTGTGCATAAATGCATTTAAAAGTTTATCTGAAGCTTGTATGAGACTTCAGCAGTCTGAGTTAGTCTTCTCTGTGGTGGAAGTACAGTAACAAAAAGAGAGACTTTGGCACTAAAAAGGCTGTAATGTTGAAAGATATCTACTTGATTTGCCTCATTTTTTTTCACATGAGGAAGCTTGTGGATTTTGGCACCCATCACTTATATTGTAAGTGTATTACAAAGGGATCTTTTAATGGCTAGTATGAACAGGCGGAATTATTATGGCAAGAGAAACCTTTTTCAATGTTCATTTGGGCACCTGACTGTTGTTTTTAAGACAGACAAATTGTGAACCCGTCCTTTAAGTCCAGAGGGAGGCGGTATTGCGGTAATGGCCACAAGGACCCCACAGTAGCTTTGACCGGGATTAGCCACCCATTTGGAGAGGTCAAAGGTTTGAGCTAGTGTCCAAATAAACAGAAGTGAATCCCTGTTGGTGGTGGAGCTAACGCTAAGACAACATTCCAAAAGCAAACAAAACCAAATCCCGCCTTACCTCCCCACAAATAAACACACATTCCACTGCCCTCCTGTCAAACTCTGAATTTAGAGAGTAACAGTGTAAATAGTACCACTACTTTTCGGCTTTGTAAGGCTAGTCAGAATCTGTAAATCACTGAGGTTTGGGACACCATGGTGTGTCAAAGGCAAACGAAAAGGACAGCATCTCTGCTTCCTTGAGAGAATAAGGTTAAATGGAGACACGAGGGACAATATTTACCATCATACAGATGCTGAAAAGGGCTCCGAAGGCTCCCACAACTAAAACAAGGATGACGTTAAAGCTAGGAATGTGTCCTCGTTATAGTTCCCCAGTGACTTGGGATGCTGTAACGACTGTGCTCGTGACACACAGACTGCCCGTCTCACCTCCGGGGACACACCGTAGGTGTCGACACGTTCGTCATCCCCGCTGTGTAGAGACAGGCAACCCCTGTGACCCCTCGGTAAGGTCAGGTCAGAGAAAAGGTGGAGCCCTGCCAGATGAACTTTCCCCCTTGCTAAGGGCCAGCCCACAAGATGGCCGCCTCCCGCCCACAACAAAGCACTGAAATGTCAGTAAGGATAGAAATCTGAAAAAACCCCATCTATTTTCCCTCTCATTCCCCACAATGACATTCTGGTTTGCGGCGGCTCTCTTGCTTTGCTCATCCTCTCGCTGCGTCTGTCGTTGTCAGTTAGATCTATCATTACCCAGCCACCCGTATGCGTAAAAAGGCCTCATCCTCCCAGCTGCGCTCATCACCGCGCTTTTTAATTGCAGGTTCAAACTGAAATGGGCGATGAGGCTTTGGCCAGCTGCTCGAATGACAAATAAAACTAATTACAGAACAGAGTCATTAGAATCAGTTTTGGATCATCAACACACAGGCATGCAAAAACATTAGGTATATTTGAAGTGTTGTAACCAAACAACCACGTTATGTCGAGCATCAGTATTTAAGAGGTCCGGTTAAGAAAACAAAATGTCTTATCATGTGGTCATTTCTGCTATGACATTAAAAATTTGAAAGTCTCTTTTTTTTATATAAAGAGCTCTTAAACTGCAGTTTAATGTCCAACAACAACATACACTCCCTTCAACTCCAGTGCACTGTAAGAAATGATGTGTGTGTCAGCAGGTTGCAAGGAAGCTGATCTTGACGAAGAGGATTCGTCACCAGCCAAAGAAAAGAATTTGAAATGAAAAAAAAAAAAAAATCACTATTTAATCTATTTCCCTCAATTTATTTCATTCCGAGCATGGATTTGGAAACAATGGAAATGTACGTGAGGTAGTCTGTTGACCGTTTGCTGTTCTTTCCATTGGATGTTCCACCAGTCCGGTTGGGACTTCTGATCCATAGTGTATTTGAAAAGCTGCTCAGCGTTTGCTTGTCTTGCTACTGTATGTGTTTAGTCTGGTGTTGAGCTTGCACTGACATCAAAAGGTTAAAGACACACAGCAGAGTCCTCACACAAAGGCACAAGGCCATGAGGAGCTGTTGCAAACATAACACTGAGGCTGGGTCACTGTCAAGAGAACAAGCGGCAGGACAAAGTTCAGTGATTGTCTGGTACACATGCCAAAGATTGCTTTGTTTGATTTTAACACCCTGCCTCAATTTCTTCCTGTTGTGTTGACATATAAACCTGAGACCAGATCACAACTAGAGGGAATGAAGGGCAAAGAGAAAAGAGTAGAGGATGCAATTTTTTATTTGAACTCCACTCACATAACTGGCACAACCTTAAGATAAATTATTCAAGTAAAGAGATTTGTTTTGTCTTGTATGGTAAAACATGAGGAACACATTAGCACATTAGATTGCAATGGTATTCCCCTCAAAACCAACACGATCCAAGATGAAAAAGTATCTCCCATTTGTGGATTCGTCTAAAATATGTACTTCTGCTCCTGTTCCTGATATTTGCATTTTAGAGCTAAATGCAGGAGACATTCAAGACTCAAATGGATTATTATATATAATTTTTAAAAAAGTAAAGGCAAAGACGCATTTATAATTTAATCATGAAAGTTCATTCTTGACCTTGGAAATAGTAGTTTGAGAAAACAATGCAAACTCAAGGTCCACTTACTGGCTTTTTGTGGAGCTCGACTGCGGCACCTGGTCCTTGTCAGCAGTTCGCTCGTATGTCGTGCAGTTCCGCTCTGAAACGCGTGTGATATGGTTCAAAGCTCTGGAAAACATTGGTTTGTGGACTTGTTTGGATTGGATCGAATTGATTTGTCCAAAAAAAAAAAAAAAAAAAAAGTTTGATTAGCTATTGCTTCTTCGTTCATTTTCAAAAGAATTCATTTTTAGTTTGCTGTTTTAGCAGCAGTGTT
The DNA here is from genome assembly GCF_910596095.1 of Thunnus maccoyii. NCBI lineage: Eukaryota > Metazoa > Chordata > Actinopteri > Scombriformes > Scombridae > Thunnus > Thunnus maccoyii. Next base: position 9,140,213 of record NC_056543.1, read on the forward strand.
TGAATGTTTTTAGATTAAAGATGATGGTTGAGATTTAGTGTGAAAGCCCTGCAGTTGTTTGTGAATGGCTTTTGTTTGTTTCAAACCCGCCACAAGGGGGGTTTTCATCAAACAGTCTGTTATGTATGTAGACTACATTTGATGGTCTGGTTTGATACCTTATACCTTGGCAGAGTCTTAAATCATATCTACATTTGTTCAAGTGTTAATTGAGTCCACTTTGCTTTACTTTTTTACATTTTTTATGTGCACTCTCTCATATACACTCATCCTTGTCTAAAACTGAAAAAAGTAACAGACGCTTTCCTGTTTAACTTCATGGCTGTTTGTGTAAATGATTTAATTTTGGATTCATTTAAAGCTCAGGTCTGTCTGTCTCACAGGGGAGTGACGTAGAAGTGAAAACAAAGTTGAGTGATTTAGCTCCTGAACTGGTGTGACCCTCTGACCTCTGCTGACCTTCTGTGGCTATCACTGGTGCTAATGAAGAGCAAAGGAGGAGTGTTGGCATGTCACCCCACAAACAGAAGCCCCCATATTCCCCCCCGCCCCCCTAAACCTGGAGACGAATCAAGTTTCACAGCTGAAGGTGAGGAGGCTGCTGGTACTGTTAGAATGGACAGCGGTGTGTTTAAGAATCCAAATCTCTCCTTATGATGATTGACTCATGGCCATAGTGGAGGGAAAAAGTATCAAGCCAAGCTGTGCTCTCCCAGAGATGCAGAGCAAATATAAGACAAAAGCTGCTTCTTTAATATCTGAACTCACTGACTATCTAGCTAACGTAAATTTAGCACAAACCTGAAAGATCCGAGGACCAAAGATTAATGTTAATGAGTTTTTATTACATGTTTGATTGTGAGTATTACAACACTAATGCTTTGTAAATGTTTCCCTGTTGAGATGACATCGTTCAGCTGCCCTTCGTTGCCATTTGGCTATCATCATCATCATCATGGCTGGCTCCAAAGATAGATATTTTCTGGACACTGAGAGGTAATGATCAGTGATAGTCTTGCTCCCTTCTTGGCTGCATTATTCCTCCATGTTCCAGGTATACCAGTGGAGTAAGACAAAGAGGCTGATGAAGACTGATTTATTCAAGATTTTTTTTTTTTTTTAAAAGATAAAGGAAACGGAAAATGAAGCAGTCTATATACTGTAGTTATTGTCCACAGCAGTTGGTCCCTTGCATGTGTGTTTGTGTGTGTGTGTGTATGTGAGGGAGAGCGAGAGAGAGAGAGAGAGAGCGAGAGAGAGAGAGAAAGAGAAGAGACCAGATGGACTATAGATGATGCCAGAAGAGAAGATGTGCTATAAGGCCCGGAGCCAAGAACCAAGTTACACACGTACAGTACAGAGTGAGACATTCCATACTTATTGTCCAAACGCTGCTCAGCTGAAGTCTGTCTCAACATCACAGACTTATTTTTTTATTATGTATATTATTAAATAACATGGTTATTATTTTTATGAACCTCCTAATTGATCACATTTATTTTTGACCAGCTTAGTATCAATTGAAACATCATGTGCGAATGAGAAAGAGCCTTTATATATTTGGACGGTGCGTCGCCTACATCAGGCTCCAGACGCTTGAATGGAGGCATCTGACCTCTATTTCACAGCCTTGCTTCTCTCTGCATGCTAAGGGTGTGAGTGGTTATCTTTCATGAGATATTTTTATATAATGACAGTGATTTAGAGCTGCAATGATTGATCAATCGCCAGAAAATTAATCGGTAAAGAGAGAAAGAAAGAAAAAAAAAAGCTAAAATTTCACCAGTTCCAGCTTCTTCAATGTCGGTATTTGTGGTTTCTTTGGTCCTCAGTGATATAAAATGATTATCTTTGGGTTGTGGGCTGATGGTCGGGACAAAACAAGACATTTTAGGTTACATGCAATCAATATTTTTCATAATTGTCTGACATTTTAAAGACCATCGATTAATCGATAATGATTGTTAGTTGCAGTCTTACAACGATCTGATACAGATTGGATGGAAAAATGACACCACAGCTCCGACTTTGTTCACAGTTTCAGATCAATATCAGATTTAAGGTCGTTTATCAATATGATGCAAATTAAAAACGGAGATGTTTTCCACCGCACCACCAGATGTGTTAATGGTGTCACATGGGAAGGAAGATCCAACACACCAGTCATCTAGCTGGACCGCTTCACAACTTTAAATTTACAACAATATTTTCGTATCCAGTTACACTCCCCCGGCTCTCAGAGATCACACAAGCAACCCCCGCTGAGCCATGCGTGAGATTTTGGAGGTGAGACGATGAGCGTTCGGTGATTTAATACAAAGGATACACGGTGATCTTAAATGGAGAGGAAACAGAGGAAAGAGCAGACGTTTCCTTGGATGAGCGGGGTACAGGTGCAGATGTGGGCATTCAGCACAAGTATGTCCACACATATTTCTCTGCTCACTAGGTCAGAGACTGTAACGGCAGGAGGACAGATAAGCATTTCAGTCGAAGATACTTCAACAGGTATGGGGATGATTAGATCCCCTGCCCCCCCAATCCAATCTAGACAATCACTAGAAGTTATTTATTTCAATCGTCAGACCAGTTTGGTAAATCTTGAAGTTGCTTAGCGTCGCTCTCTCCTCCATTAGAAAAAATACTGCAGTTGGTGTAGACAGCATTCAGGTGTATATATGAAGAAAAAAAAAAGGGGCACCAGCTCTGAAGACTGATGGTAATGCGACCAGGGCCCTTTCTGTGCGAAGGGAGCCTGATCAAATGATGGAATGAGGGAAGGGCGAGCTGGAGAATAAGACCAAAGAACCTCTGCTAATTCCTTTTCATCCAGGCAGCCTTGACAGCCGTTACTCTGCCAGGTTCCTCTGAACTCGCATTGCTCTTTTTTTTTACCACGTGCATCAGGATTCATGGTTTTGTTTAGCAGCCAGTTCATCTCTGTGTACATATAGATTTAGCACTTTAAGCATGTTATACAACAAAGATATAATGATTTGAGTATAGGGAGGATATAGTGAGGAAATGATTGTGGTTTTACTGTGAAATACACTTAAATTAATGGAACAAGTGATATTGCAATAATATTCAACAATTCAATAAATGCCTTTATAGAATGATTTGCAGCCCTATTTATTTATTTTTAATTTCTTTGTTAAATTATTGTTATTATAATAATTATTATTATTAGATATGCAGTATCCTTTCTTATGACTTGTGTATCCAAACAGAAATTTACACTGTTGCCATGAATGTTTATTTCCAGACTGTAGTTTAATTTAATAGCCGTGATCAATATTCTGCAGCTCATTTTAAGTGATTCTCCACAACACACAACCAGAGACAGAAAAATCAATATTTGAGGCGTATTTGAAGTCTGAGTAATACTTTGTATATGGCTATGGTGGCAGCCGACACAGCTGACTTTCAGCTTTGAAAACACACACACACACACACACACACACACACACACACACACACACACACACACACACGCAGAAGGGAAGTTCAGTCAAGCCGACATCAGCCTCCAGAGTGGTATGGGCTAACCTTAGGATTTTTTTACTGAACCAGACGAACGCAGAATACCGTTTGAGGCACACAGAGTGTAAACCTTTACTTTATTCCCTTTTTACTGCAAATTAAAGTTTTGTAGCTTTTTCCGTCTGATTTTACGGGAAACATCTGGATCTCTCGCACCGCTGGAGCAGTGGCCCCGGGTGATTCTCTCCTGCTCGGCTGTGAGGGCCCGGGATAATGAGCAGGTATCAAACGAGCTCCTATGGATAAGCCGGCCTTGGTAGGAAGGGCCGTCTAACAGCATCCAAGACCACCATGCCAAAAATCAAGACTGCACATTCTGGCATTTGTTCATTTTTGACAATTATTATGGTTTTATTGCAAATGTTTTACAAGTCTTAGGAAAGGATTCAGACTGTTATCACTTGAAATGTCTCTTACAAATGACCCCAACAGTGAATGTAGGAATATTTTGAATCAGATTATAATTATAGAAAATCTCTTTTTTTTTTTTTAATCATCCATGTATTGTCACGAGCCTGTTCACACTGCCCCTGCATATCAGATGTGTTTTTATAGTGTAAATTTACACGTTCATGCGTCCCTGTAGGGCTTGATGCATGCAGTCCAGTGAGATTAGAATTAGTCACAGAGATCACAGTGTCACACATTTCTCTCTGTCAGATAAATCACTCAATTTAAAAACCATGGCCTTGGCGTTCAATAAAGAGGCAAGCGATCACACTCCCAGTGATTAAGCTCACCAACATAAATTAATCACTTCCTAGAAATGCTGCACCAGTTGAAACACTACGAACATCTGAAACTTAATTTGATCTTTTAAAGTTATGGTCTTTTTTGGATGAAATTCCTGCTGTGTGTTAGTATTTCTCTAACGCAGCTCAACGAGGAAACATTGCTGCGGGTAACTTTCGAAGATCATGAAATAAACAGACTAAACAACTCGCAAATGATTCTGTTTATTTCATGAATTACAGCCCAGCACCTGCCCTCTCTGGTTTGGATGTGCGTGCACGCTACTAACTCTGGAAGATCCCAATTTGATTCGTCTGACTCAGACTGCTGAAGCCTCATATTAACTTCGAGTAAACATTTTTTTGCACCGAAGGAAGGACTGTGGATTTTGTCCTCCCCATCACTTACACTGGAATCACGCTGGGAAGGCCAGTGTGAACAGGTGGAATGATTACTACGAGCAAAAATCTGTTTCAGCGTCCAGTGTCTGACTGTTATTTTAAGACATACTTGCAAAAATGCAGAGCTATCCTTTAATGCCTGGATATTCAGTACTGCCTCATGCTGTTTATGTAAGATAAAGTGTGTGTGGATAATGTGAGTCTGGCGCATCAGCATCTTCACAAACCAGCAGGAGGATAAAGCCACAGTGGTCACAGGTGTTTCCCCTGCAGACCACAGACACTGACCTCGAGAAACGCAGACTATAGCAAATACTATAATATTCCTATAGATGTTTAAGGTTCGATTGTGCAAAACAATTGTGATTTTTTTACAGCAGCATCATCCTGCTTTGTGGTATTTGTCATCTCCTGCATATATTATACTCTGGGGTGCAGGAGTGTGACGTCTACTAGCTGAAAGCGTAATGATTAAAAAATTTCAGAGCTTTTAAAATTGTAACTTGAAAGTAAAGATTTGAACAGCAGACCCACAGTGCACAATTTAGCTGAAACAGCCCCCCCCCCCCCATTCACACTGGCAGCCTCGCGTTAACAATGAAGTCCTTTCAGTGTTTAGATTGCATCTAACCACGTCTGGAAAAACGAGATGTAAACAATTTAATGTTTTAAGAGTGAGCGGGAGAGATTCAAAGGAATTTCTTCAGTCGTTTAGTTGGGGTCCGTTTTTTTTTTTTTTTTTTTTCAAGCTGCAGGCTGAGAGTTATTGTCCTTATCTGCGGTTGTTGGGGCTCCCTGCTCGTTAAAGAGCCCAAAAGGCATCGCCATTTGAAATGATTACTAGTTATTTAAGCGGACAAGCATTTTATATGGCTGAGTTTGAAACTGGCTCGAATTTCCTCCACTGTTAATGAAGCTGTATTTTTTTATGGTCGTTTTTTCTTTAAGTCGGCGTTTTCTTTCCATAACAAGAGGAGAGGAGAGGAAAAGTGCAAATTCTCACACCCAGCTGTAAAAAAAAAAAAAAAAAAAATGGTGTTGTTATTTTTTAGCTGATCTCTAGCAGCTCTGAAGGACCATCCAGCCTCACTCTCTGCTTTAACTCTTCATTTTCATCTCAGTTCAACCAGAAACTTGAAACTGATTTTTATTGCAGTTTATTCAGCTGAACTACAGTTGCAGCTGCTACACAAATAAACAGAAGAACTACATTTCGTTCAAAAATATGTGTTTTAATAAATAAGCCAAAAAAAAAAAAAAAATGTACATTGGACGGAGTTTGGAGACTTGCTAAAGAAAGTCGATGAAATAAATCCATGCAGCGAATGACGCTAAATTGCATTGGTCCCTTTTCAGGCTACAGGCGTACTTACACAGGTAGGTACAATATGCATTCATTCATATATATATATTTATATATATATATTTATTTATACTTTGGTTTAAAGTCTTTGAAAAAAACAAAATATATCTCCTTCTTAAGCGGTTAAAGGATGGCTTAGAGGCCGTAAATCCGAGCTATAACATCAGGGCTGTGTCTTTTATTCCCCTCCTCACTGCCACAAACAGCTCCAGACAGTCAGAAGCAGTGTGATGAATCTGCATCCACACACACACACGCACGCACGCACACACACAGACGCAGACGCACAGACGCACGCGCACGCACGCACACACACACACACTCCCCGAGAGTTTGTAGTTGTGGGTCACATTACGTCTCTCCGCCATGCCTTTGAGGTCGATGGGTTCTTCAATAATCCATTTTGGTCTTCATACTTTGTAAAAGTAAACAGTCTGTAAAGGAAGAACAGAGATAAATATAAGTAAAATGATTTATATTGTGTTGATAAGCATATAAATAGGTTACAGAAAACTCATGACGCACATTGATTTTGGGTTGTTGTTTTTTTTTGTTTTTTGGGGGGGGTGGATGGCACTGTGTGTTGTGTTTTTTTTTTAACATTCACTGCTCGATTAGCATTCGGGAAGTCATTAATGAATCAATTATTAGCCACTGAGCTGAGTAAAACCATATGGCAACAGAAAAGCTTTAGTTTGAAGCACCTGAGTAAATTCACGCGTTTTTATTTCGATTAGTGGACAGTCCTAAAACAATAAAAATGTAATTCCTCAAAGCAACATTAAGCCCAGAGTTATTATTGAAATATATCACTAAGTTCACTCAGGTCACGATTTGTTCAGGCTATTATTTACTGACGTTTTTCAATTTTATGAATAAAAACCCCATTTAGTGATTTCACCCATTTTATTCCATTAAAAACGAGGCCTAATAACGTGTTTTAATGTGGAACACATTCATCTCTGTGTATGTCACGTATTTTAAGTAAGAAAAAGAGGAGAGGGGTTAAAGGCCATGATCATCCTTAAAGGTAATCCTTTATTGTTTTCTTTTACATTCCACGCAGGTCAATTGAACTGGAAATTAAAGTGACAGCTTAAAGAGATGCTGGAATGGCTTTTGGAGGGAGAAAAAAATAAGCCACCTTCAAATTTACTGTGCTTACACAAATCACTATAATGAAGCTTATTTCTCTGCCCACGGCCCCAAGATCTGTTTATAAGACAACAAAGCCTCGCTGATGAGCAGTTATGACTGTCAGGAGAACTAAACAAACCCTGCTTCTAGTTACGTTTTTAATGGGGAAAGTATTATTTAGTGGCATCTTCTTTCTGTTCTCGCTGTGGGAAACTTTAATCTAACATCTAATAAGAAGTAGCCAAGAATAAACAGCTCACATCGCTCTACCTGAACCTCTATTTGACCCGTGACAGTCAGTGTTTCTTGACTTTGCTTCATCTTTTTCTAGTCCCTTAAAATCATGCCAGTGAAAAGGTGAAAAGGTTTGCACTCAGCTGTTTAGGTAGTGTATCATGGAGCTCTCTAGACACGAGCGAAGCAGGCTGCAAAATCTGCAAAATAACGTGACCAAATCCTGACTTCTTGTTAATACGGGCCTCTGTTTTTATTGTCTTGCACTGGCTTGAACTTTTATGTCCAGCCGAGCTGCCCATTCCTGCGGTCTCCACACAGGAAAGCACTCTGTTGTGGATATAAATTACCCGTGGTGGCACTACAGCTGCGTTTTGGTGCGGCTCAAGCAGCACTTCTTGCCCCCCCTCGTTTATAATAAAATAAAAAAAAGTGCTGCGAATAAGGATTAACTGCAAATGTCACAGCTGGCTGATTTAACGCGCTTCTAGTCAAAAATAGACCCGACTTGTTGTCCTTTTTGGTCAGCGAGGCGTATTCTTCATTTGGTCTGGCATGTGAAAATGTTCCAAAACTATTATTTGTATTAATCCGCCTACTTCACTCCGCCAAATGTTCTCAAAATAAATACACTGTTCCCTTTCCCACCTCCTGAACTGAACTTTTTAGATTTTGACTGGATCCTCGTGGGATCTTGAAACGTTATCTACAAGTAAACCGGTGGATCAGTTGTCACCAAGAGCCCGCGCGCAGCAGCATCCGGGCGCAGAAGATGCTGAGGCCTCGTGGTGAAATCTGTCACACGCGTAAAAAAAAAAAAAAAAAAAAAGTGTGCACAGCTCAGGTTGAATCAAGATATGGTTTTTGGTGCACAGCTGATGAACGTTTTGGTAATCACCTGTTTCTTTTTTTTTTGGATTTGACTGCCTGGAATATACATTATGTTGTGCGGATCAAAATATGGCAGCAGGCTATAAATTTAAATCCTCCAAATCCAAGGCACGTGGCCAAATCACCGCCACTCATACAGTCACATTTTGGAGAAAATTAACTCAGAAAAGAGCGAGAATTTGAGAGGAAAATTCACAGGATACAGATTATAATGTGTGAATTCACCTTCTATCATTTGTCAGCCTACAGCATCATACTGTCTAAATATTTATTGTGTTTATTCACCACCATTCATGAATAAAAACTAAATTTCTCCTATGTCTGCAACTGCCACCAATATACGTAATATTCATTTTTTTCTCGGCTTCTGGTACCCACCGCTTCGGCATTGTAAGTGAAGGTCTCTGGGTGCTAGTGAGATGCTGACATAGACCAAGCGCCCTCCATCCTCCACACGGAGAACGCGTAACTGAGTCTTTCGTGCGCAACGTAGCTGCAGCTGGACATCTTGTTGTCCATCTCGTCGCTCTGCAGCACCTGACAGAGAAAATCAATGTATCTGGAGGCCAGCTTCAGCGTCTGTATCTTGCTGAGTTTGTCCGATGGCAGAGTGGGGATAATTTTGCGCAAAGACGCAAAGGCCTCGTTCAGAGACTGAGTCCGTTGCCTCTCCCGGACGTTGGCCAGGACCCGCTGGTTCTGAAGCTCCTCGTACGACTGAGTGCTGCTCGGACTCTGTTTTTTGCCCCGTTTCACCGGACCCGGGCTGCTGCCGCTGCTGTCCTCGCCGGACTTTTTGCTGTGTCTCTTCTTCCTCCCGAAGCGTTTTTGCTGTCTGTCCAGCTCCTCCTCGCTGGTCACCAGACTATCCACAGGGGAGACCGGGGAACTGGAGCCCTCTTCCATTTCTTTCTTGAAGAAATGCAGGGATAGAGAGGAAAAAACGTTGTCCACCTTTGAAGCCGTGGTTACAAAAAAAAATGTATAAATATCCGTAAAGATGGGAGAATAGTGTCAGGGTGTCTCACTCTCTGCGCTTCAAACTGTGCCTTTGCTTAAGAAGAGGCTGGTTCAAAACTGGAGGTTGGCATGCTTCTCCTCTCACAGGAAGTTTTTTCCTTAAACTTTTTTGGAAACTTTATCCCGGTTTCAGATGCTAAATAGTTTCGAGGTTGGGAGGGGAGTGGTTTTGAGATCAGGAGGGGGAGCTTGTGTGCGTCTTGGTCCGTTAATAAGCAGGAGGGACCAGTCATGGTTTCATGTGTCTGCGATATGACTGAAACAAGTCACCTATTTGCAGTCAAAAGCAAAGAAAGCTTGTTCCTTTGTTTGTTTCCTATAGTGGCACCAAATACATTTCTTTATATTATAGCAAATTAAGCTGAAATAAGAAGTTGAACCCCAATAAAATCAAATTATGGGTTCAGTTATTACAAAATAGTCCCAATTAAATTTTTGTTACACATTTCTTAGGATGCTTTTCTGTATTTTGAATTATTGCTGATAATCCTTAATATGTGGTTTAAATAATGAACTGACATTTATACAATTTCATAGCATAATTCCCTGATAGAAATTGTCTACAACTAAAGGGTTTGCATTCAAATAAAACATCAACCTGAAACTTGTGAGTAAACTAGTGTATGTGTATTATATTTATTCTGGGAGCGTTAACTCTGTGTGCCATAAATCAACTTTATTTATATAGCAACTGTCATACAAAAATGCAGCCCAAAGTGCTTCACATAGCAAGATGAAACCAACACTGACAAAAAAAAAGAAAAACAAAAATAGACAACAATAAATAAAGGTTTGCAAGACTAAAAATTTCAACAACAACATGTTAAAAAAAATAAAATAAAAATAAAATAAACACCAGGGATAAGAATAATGTAAAAACAATGATTAAAAGTTAAAAACTAAGGCTATACAGTAACATTACTGCAAATTGAAGGCCAGATCAAAAATATAGATCTTTAATTTCCTTTTAAAAACACAGAGAGAGCTGCCATTCTAATATCAGAGGCAGCGTTTCCACAGTTTAGGGGCATAAAAACAGAAGGCAGCCTCACCGGTACTTTTATGGGACACATAAGGAACATTTAAAAGAAAAGCGGTGGAGGACCTTAGTGATCTGGCTGGAACATAAAAATGAAAGAAAATCTGTGATTTTAGGGAGGAATAAAGTAATTTAAAACTTTATAAACAAATAAAAGAACTTTAAAATCAGTTCTAAAAGATACAGGTAGGCAGTGCAGGGTCTTAAGCAGTGGGGTGATGTGATCCATTTTCATTGTTTTAGTCCAGATTCTGTCTGCAGCATTTTGAACTATCTGTAGTTTTCTTATAGACTATTTGGTAATCCAGTAAAAAGGGAATTAAAATAGTCTAAACAGGTGGTAATAAAAGCATGAATGAGCATTTCAGCATCTCTCTTTGGTGATATTCCTCAGATGAAAAAAGGGATGTTTTAATGATCTTGTTAAAATGAGAATTAAAATTTAAATCAGAGTCTAAAGTCTCTCCCAACTTTGTGATGTGTCTTTTAATCTGTTTGCTAAAACCACCAAGCATTGAGTGCAGTTTCATTCTTGCTGTTTTGGGTCCTATTAAAATAATCTCAGTTTTTTTTTTCTTATTTAATTTCTAAAAGTTTTTACCCATCCGTACATTAATGTCAATAAGACAGGCAGTGTAATGGAGTCATTTGGTGAGACAGACATGCACAAGTGTGTATCATCAGCATAAAAATATTAAACTGGCATGCTGATGGTTAATAACGTTTCCGAGTGGGAGCATATATAATGAAAACAAAATTGGGCCGAGAATGCTTCCTTGAGGAATACCATATTCAATGCCATGAGTCTCTGATACATAAGCACTCAGACTGACAAAAGCTGTCTACCAGTTAAATCAGACTGAAACCATAGTCCAGTCACTTTCTGCAAAGCTCTTTATATCTACACAAACCATCCATGTACAGTAAATACCCACAGAAGTGTATGCATGTGCTCTGTGGAGGGCGATTTACGCACAAATTCGTCAGGCTGGAGAAAATCTATCCGCTTGATCTTTAATCGAATCAGGTCTGTACGCTCTCACAGCTCCTATAATGTGGAAGTCAAACAGGAAGGAGGCTTAAACTAACCGAGGAGCTCTCCGGTTTCTGCGGATGCCTCCAGTGGACGGTCTCCATGCGTTTTGTCAGCGGTCCACCTCTTCATCTGTCATGTCATGTTTTCCCTACACAGAGCCGCTCACAGGTGGCTCACATTATAGAGCTGAATTTATCCACTGCCAAAATGCAGAGTTTGTCTAAATCAGCTGACTGACCTCCAGAGAGTTTCTGTAGCTCTGTATTGTTGTGTGTTGTGTTTTGAATATGGCCAGGCTCTTAACATTATCGTTGTCATGCTGTGAAGTAGGTGGACTACACTTCCAAAAATACTATTTTACTAGTAGTTTTTCTTTAAAAAGAAAGAAGAAATACCAGTGACGTGAGATAATTTTTTCTTGCTTGCAAGATGTTTCTGAATCAAATATAATTTTTAAGACACTGGAGGTGTGATCTGCTTTATTGTGTCTTATTTAAAAAAAATAAAAATTAAAACACTTATATAACAATACAGAAATAATGCATTTGAGACCCAGAAATGAGAGGATAGTTTCTTTTTTGTTACCTCCCCTAAAAACATACTATTCAATGATGTTCCTGAAATTATTAAGGAAACAAGGCTTCCACTGTTAATGTTAAAGTCTATCATTAATCAAATTGTACTGAATAATTGCATCTTATTAGGAAGCAATTTTGCTAATTTACACTGCAGCGTTCACATTAGTTCAACAAAAGTATCTGAAAATAATCAAACTACAGTATCTTGAGTGCATTTGCCCATGTTATGTGTGTTCAACATGTCCGGGGAGACTGGTCGATGTAAATGGGGTGGAACCAAGTACCTCCTGAAAGTTGCACAACATTGTTTAAACCCATGAGTGCTCGCTTGGTATTGGGACACATCCTGGTTTTCACTTGAAAGCTCCTTTTGCCTTTTGGCCCATAGGAAACCTGGTCTGCTTTGTGTTTTGGGTTCCACTGGTAATGGTGACTGTCACACTTCTCTTACTCAGTGCCAGAGCTCTTAATTCAGCCCCTGGCATGCCTCAGCATAGGGTCGAATTGTGGTTACATTTTGCTGGTGTAGTTCGTACAACCTCTTTTAAAAAAAAAAAAAAGAAAGTAATGTTTCACACATGCAAATATGAAAGCGATGTTCAAATATGTTTGAGCGCATTGCATGAAAGAAGGAAAATGCAGAGGCAGGAGCGCTCACAATCACACACACTTCCCCTGATTATGCCCTATGACCTTCTGCTCCCTGCCTCAGCTGCAGGAGGCCTCCATGCCCAGGGGAGAAGGTTCTGACTTGCAGAGCGAGAGGCTGATCCTGCACAGCGTCTGCGGGGTAAAGGCTCCACATACACACTTCACAAGAAGAAAATGAGTGAGAGGGGCCCCTGGCCAGCACTTTTCCATCCACTGTATATGCTCCGGGCAATGATAAGCAAACGCTTATTCAAAAAGGCAAGCAGCGAATGATGAGATTGACAGCTTGCCCCAGTCTCAAAGTGACTGAAATTCATTCCCGATCGTATTTCACTGCTAAACATAGTGTGAAAATAATGTGAAGAAAATGGAAAAGTGTGTGAAAAAGCTTAACTTGATAGTTTAAATTGACCTCACAGTAATATAAAGCTACCTCAGAACCTACCTGATCATACACATTTTATTTTATTTAATTCTAGTCTAATTCTAGTAAAATCTATAGTTTCAGAGGAATAATAACTACATATTAAAACATTATATCTATAAAAGTGAACAGCTAAGCTAGTGAAAACTCTTTGATGTGAACATAGAGACTCTAATATCCACAACAGCTAGTTATTGGCCCGTCTGCCCTGTGGATGTCGGTAAGTGATTCATGTATATCTCAACCAATGCTCATTGGAGTTGAGAGGAATTTTTGATCCCCTGAGAGAGATGAAGGGAGGAAGAGAGAGAGAGAGAGAGAGAGAGGCAAAGACGGCAAAATGAAGTGAGAGCGAAAAACAGAAAGACCCTGAGAGAGGAAGACAAAGGGAGGAGAGAGAGAGAGAGAGAGAGGAATGACCTGCCTCTCAGATCAAAGATGAGCTCGGGCCATAAATTCAGCAGAGCAGGATGACGTACCTCTGTCTTGTCTGACACCTTTAAAACCAGCTCCACATGGGTCGAGGGCATGCCCTTAATAAGCCCAGATCCTCTCTGCTGTCACATCAGTGAAAACACGTCCTTGTTGCATGCATGGCCTTCTGCCTTCACATCAGCCTCATAAACAGAAACGACTGAAGAAGTGAGACAGAGAGGTGTTGAAAGATAAAAAACAGGTTAAGAGAAAAAGAAAGGAAGGATAAAACGCTACAGAGAAACAGAGGAAAGAGGGCAAATGTATGGATGCGTGATGATTCACCAAAGGCTTTGATCTGACAGAGAGGGTTACGGACGTGTGAGGGAAGTTATGGAAGAGATGATTTGTTGGAGGCTGTGATGAGTGGAATTTTTCTGTCCATGTGCTGGTTACCTTTGACTTCAACCGCCACAAACATTTGTGAGGCTCACCCCAAATGATCTTGGCAAGAGGATCTAAAGCCATGTGTGCGTGCGTATGCATGTGTGCGCTTGTGTATGTGTGTGTGTATGTTTTTGACTCATGTACAGTACATATTATCACCTGATTATTTGCTGTATCAGTGTACGTACATCTGGCTTTTCATGAATGCACTTGTGTGTGTCTGTGTGTGTGTGTGTGTGTGTATGTATGTGTGTATATGTGTGTTAGAAAGTGATTCAAGATGAACCAAAGATGTTCAGCAGAGGAAAGGTCCAGCTGGTTCTCATTGTACAGAATACAGTGTCTATTACCATCGGTGCAATCACTTTTAAAGCTACTAGTAGCCCCACTGCAGAGCAGCCATCTGTACCACTACCAAACTCTGCAATGTAAACTGACCAAAGAACACCCAGTAACATGTATTGCACAAATCTGATTTAACAAGCAGTAACTGTGATCTGTTTCTGTAAAAACAGCAGCAAAACCAATCCAAGATTTTTTTATTAAGGAAACATATATTGCTTTGAACATACTAAATGCTAGAAATGTTCAAATTTGACTCCACCATGACAAACAAGACCTCAATAACTTCAGCTACTGTTTTTTTAGCCTTTATTTTATAAAAAAAAATAAATTGTGCTGTTTTCCTAAATGAACCACATTCTTTGCCGAGGAATGGGTTTGTTCCCAGAGTTTGAGAAAAACAACCGCCATGTCTGTTTTATTGCGCAGTTCTTTTCCAGTAAGTTGTGAAAATGTGACTCACAAGTCAGCTCTGAATTACAACTTGCAGACTCGATGGCAATCCAAATTTAGTGTTGAATTGATACAAGATATCGCTTACAGGATTACATAACTTCAAAAGAACAGTGGTATCTTTTTTTCATCTTTTGTTTCTTGCTTAAAATATTTATAGCTTAGTCAAGTTCTTCTCTAGATGCAGTATCCCAAAGCGCACAACCACAAGCTTTCATTTATGTATAATAACAAAACAATTATCATTATCAGACACTGGCAGTGTTTCTAGTAAGAGCCTGTATTTAGCAGAGGCCTCTACAGTGAATAAAACAACAGGCAATATTGGTGAGAGGTACATATTGGGCAGTAAAACCATAGGCACCTACACTCATAGAGTCACTCTTCAGTAACACCAAGAACCCATTCATTCATATATCCACACTTCTCCATTCTGCTGCCCCGGGCCTGATGACAAGGTGTTTCTGAAATCGCATTAGGGGCCCTTTCATAAAGGTTTCATTGGGGAGTGTGTAACAGCTTGAAGCATTTAGGCTTTGTTTAATACGATGCAGACTCGCTGCTCGATGCTTTGTCTCCTGTGTGGAAAGGGGCCCGGGATGCCAGAGACCCCCACTGTCAGAGTTTGCTTTGATATCTGGAGGTGGAGGGGGAAATAGGGCAGAATAGCCCCCTCCCCTATACACACACACACACACACACATAAACATACACCACCACCACCACCGCCATCAAAATCTGTATGCTCAATACCTGACTCTGCCCTGTAGAGTTATGGCCATCCAACGAAGAAGCCAAGCTTTGAAGTGCAGAGCTCTCTCCAAGGCTTTACACTCTATGGAAGATGTGCGTGGAGAACAGAAATCATGATATACAGGACTGTGTCCATTTCAGGCACATACTGTATCTGTTAGGTAAGGTTCCAAAGTACTAACTGTCCATCAAAATGATGCTAAAAAATGTATGACATTTACAGTAGTCGTGCAGTATGTATTCATATGTATACTGCATATGTATTTCTGATGAGTTTTCCTGGATGAATGATTATAAGAAACCTGTGGACCTGTGTTTCAGGAAGGGAAGCTTTTGTGTGGCTTATTTTATTTGTAGAGCATGGTACAGAAGACACAGTTATCTGCAATGTAATGTAAGAAATTTTGTCTATGTTTGAAAAATGTTTCACCACTGTGGTTGTATTTTGGTGTCTTTTAAGTCCTTGTGCACTGGCCATGTATTATTGTGCATGACACAATAAGTAATTAACTATATTTATATTTATATATATCAATATTTGAGAGATTGGAATACTGGATAATGATATATCAGCCAATATTCTATTTGTTCCCATAAATACATGACATAAATAATGACATAATCATTTCACGTGTTATATCACATAATTATGACCAAGATATATACTGAGTTCACTTCAGCTTTTCTGCTGTAGTTTCTTGTTACATATCAAGCAGCGAATATTGAGACTGAACTATACTGATATATCTACAGTAAGCTCACATTGGCCAACATATTGTGTCTAGTATATATATATATATATACATATATTCATATGAAGTAGCTGGATTAGTTGTGGTGCAGATCGATATGTTGTTTATTTTTAGTTTAGTCCAATAACAGAGAGCTCACGGCACAAAATAACAAACCTACATGCAACCCACACTCAACTCAAATGCACTTCATTGACTTGACAGTTACAAAAAACAGTGTTTGCCGGAGCAATTATGTTGGCTATAACACAATTATATTCATTATGCATGTACTACTTCCAGAATCTGAACTTTAACCAGGCCAAACAGGAGAGAAGGGGGGGGGGGGGGGGGGGGGGGGGGCAGGTCTTGTTGGCAGGGTCAGAGTAAATTTGCTGAACAAATGACAGAGAGCTTGTGCACTCGGGTGCTGATGGGGCAGCCTCCTGCACAAATAATGCAGCGTAATTAGTGCTGCACTTGTGACCCTGGTGCCAAGGTTAGCATGATGGTAGGCTCATGTTCACAATGCGATGTGGTAGCCAGGTGGCCTAACTGGGGCTGGGCTACAGGAAAGTTAGGCTGAGCTCAGGCAGACCGGGGGAGGCAGTGCAAGGGAGGCTGGGCAAACAGTAGTGTTGTTGATTCTGCTGATTGAGCTAGGACAAGTAGGGTGAAGATCACCGGATGTCAACAAAGGGGTGGCATTTGCAGTCCACTGTCACTCCCTCAATGTCACCTGTGTCACCAACAATATCCTCAGCTCTGGACTGTTAGTTTATCCTGAAGCTGCGGGACAATAAATCTTGATTGTGTTGATCAATTAGACTTTGATAAATGTAACGTAGTAGTATTTTCACCCTTAAACAATATTGCTAAGCTGTATAAAACAATTTAATCTCACTGCTAACCCTGATAGCCCTATTAGCTCACATTCCTAACACCTCAGAAAACCCGCAAAGCTGACAGTGTTTATCTCTCTCCATGTCGTGTGTTTGCCCTGCTCACCAGGAGGGCTGTATATCTAATCCAAGGAGGAAATTATTGAATGTTCCAGTGCTCATCCGAGAAGGCTTCAAATGCAAGGCCCCCCACTGTTCAGGGCCCTTGAGTGCAGACCCCTGGGACACATTGTAAAGACGACACCACATTTTTCCTCCACACACTGTGATCTGAGTTATTAGCTCTGAGGCTAGAAGCGTGGTCTTGTGAAGAGGAGCTGTAATGAGAAAAGCAGGTGAGCTATTTAACTGGAGTTTCACAGCTATTAAAGTGCCAACACACCGGGTCACCATGGTGATGAGCGCTGGGTGCAAGTCCTCTAGGGAGTCACCATTTTTGTTTTTTTGGGAAGGGCAGATGTTTGTTTTCAAATTGGATTCTCAGGGTGTTTTGTAACACGTGCTTAAGGATGCTCCATGTTGGTTTATGATATGAAAAGCTTTCCCTCCTCTATGAGGTGTCAGCCTTTCATCAGTTACATGAGTTACAGGTACTGTATAAACTTGCTTTTAAGCTCTTAGAGCCATGGCAACATGGCAAATAATAGGTTACAAAGGTGATTGAATATGTATTTTATTATCAGTCATTGAATTCTCTCTAAATATTCACCTGTAAAACCTCTAAGTACATTTACATTTCACATTTTGTCATTTGACAGATGCTGCAACTTACAAGCATGAGAGTAGCTTTTTTTGTTTGTTTTTTTAATTATCCAAGTAAAAAAACACCTGTAAGTAGATAAGAAACAACAAGAAAGTAGTGCAACAGTCAAGAACGGTTTTTAGAGGCGAGATTTGGGGTTGACGTGCATCAAAGGTCCACTGCTGGAATCACACCAGACATTGCAGTTGTGCGGCATGCGTCTTAACCAGTAGGCTACTAGGGCATAACACAAAGTGCTGAAAGTTAAAGGGACTCAAGTGTTGCGGTGTTCACGGAAGAGCTCAGTTATCAGGCATTTCTTGAACGCACCAAGGGAGTCAGCAGACCGTGTGGAGCTGGGTAGCTCATTCCACCATCGCAGAACCACAAACTAGAAGAGTCTGGATCGTGATTTCTTACCATTCAGTGATGGTATTACCAGACGTTGTTCACTGGCATACCGGACTGGATGGGAGGAGACAAACAGCCTGATGAGTGAGTTAATGTAGGAGGGTGCAAATCCATTAGTTGCCTTGAAGGCGACTAATAGCATCAAAGCTTTGAATAGTAGATAAGATGGAGAAAGTGGAGAACAGTGTACGTTAGTCGGTGGTGGAACTAATCTTGTCCAAGTAGTGTGTGGTTTTGCAAGTAGTGACAGTATTTGAGAATGAGGATAAAGAGACTGATACTTAGTTAGGATGACTGGGTCTCTGGTTTTGCACCACATCCTCTCTGCTGCCCTGAGCTTGGTCCGTTCTGTGCGTAGCGACCCAGACAACCAGGGATTGGAGGGTGCAGCATGTGCAGGCCTGGAGAAGAAAGGGTAGAGGCTGTCAAGACATGTGGTAAGGGTGGAGTGAAGCCTGGGTGGCAAAGGCCTGGATGAAGTCTGCCTTGTTGACTGCAGACCTGCAGTTCCATTAGCCAACTGAGAAAGACACAACGAGTGTGCTGCTGACTCTCTGCAGAGGGCGGAGGACTGGAGCGATGGGTTTCTTACTGTGAAAAAGAAATGGAGTGCAGTCTGAATGAAATAGAGACACACAGTGATAAGATAAACAATATGGACGGTAGTCTGTACTTTTTACAGCTGAGTGCCTTCTTGGTTTCCTTTTGCGTTGTGCATTGACTTGCGCAGGTAGACTCGCTGGTCTTAACTCAAGCTCCATCTTCATGCAACGTGGTAGCACGTGCACTCAACTATAAATGGATTAACTGATTGTTAGCAGCGCGCACTACTCAGCAAAATTAGCAAAACATTGGAGTGGCCATTGTAATGTTTAATATTTCAAAGTAATAAAAACTTATAAAGGTTGGAACTTCATGCTAGCTAGGCTAGTTATTTTATTGTACACCCCATAGTACCACATTCCCTGAGCCTGCTGGTACCTTCTTTATCATCATGCTATGTGCAGATGTTATACTGCCACCTACAGGTAACACGTATGTAAACACTTATCAATACAGGTGTAATGGCTAATAGCTCCCTGGAACTTGCAAAATAAAGCAGGAAAGCGAGTGCTAATGAGTCAGAAACAACACAGTGAGCAGTTTCGTCCAAGCCTTTTATACACAGCACAACGGTAGCTACCCAGAAACAAGAGAAACAGTAAAAAAGCACTTACAAGAGTCCAATCCTCAGAACACTTAGCCTAGACTGACACACAACTGAAACTGGCATGAATATATTTCAGCAGAGTGGGACATTTAAATTAATATTTATTTTCTACTATACTGTTCGTAATGTTACTTAATGTGCATGTACTGTACTGTGGGTTTTGTTATGACCATGTTTACATGCAATTTATTTGCATATTGTCAGTTGTCAGGACCTTGAAGGGTAGTTTAGACATCCAAAAGAGCACCAGTAGTAATTTTACACAATAACCTTGTTTAATGTTGCCTCTGTATTTACCTTAATTTACTTTTGACAAGAAAATATACATTTGGTAGCAGAGGACTAATAGTTAAACAAAATATCTTGAGCTGTGTGCTCAGGTTATTAGGTAAACATATTAAAATACTTCACTTTTAAGCAAAGGAAAACAGCCCTTTTGAGACAGGTTGCTGCTATTTAAGGATGCACTGTCAGTGATGAATACATATGCTGCACACAATATTTGAAGAGTTTAGCTTTTTGTTTTAACTTTATTCCATTGCAAAAGGAGCAAATTCAACAAAATAAAGATCAGCATGGTCAGTAATGAGACAATCCATCTGCATAATGGGAATTACTGTTAAAGGGTTGTTCTACATCCAAGATGCAGCATATGGAGCAAACTTAAATGATGCATCTTTGAGCATCAAGTGTCTGTTACTTGGTAGAAAGACCTTCCCACTCAGGTCTGAAGTTAAGAGTCACCTCCTATCGTTCCATGTAGGTCTGGCTGGTCGACAGTGGCAGGTGAATGGAAAAGTGCAGAGATGGTACTAAAGATTGTACCACCACATGGACATGGAGATTTATATTGTAGCTGTGGGAGTGTATATTTATCTTTCTCTCATTGTCTGACCCCACAGTGCCACATTGTACCTCTGGTGAGTTGAAATAAGCAGAGCAACAACTTTATTTATTTTCTTTATACAACAATGTTTGTGTTGCTTGATATTTTTATCCAAAGACAAATGTGGGCTACACTCAGGGCCTTTTAGAGATCCTTGCACCACATGAGTCTTTCCCCTACATTTTGGTATAAACTCTTAGTCATACATTCATGTGACATTAGATTTACTGTGTATCTGAGAAATATCGAATTAGATTTGAGAGATCTGTGACCTTCTGACAGGACTGTTGGAAATCTTTTCCATCCACAAACAATTTACAAACTCTAAATTTTTCCAGCAGGATGTGATGCACTAATTATAAGCTCAAAGTCCAGAAATCCAAAATAACACTAACATGATAAACACACCTGCTGGCCGATGGCAGAACAGCCTCACAGTGTTTGTCAGTGTAAGTCTGCCGGATGTTAAATCAATAAACTGTCTCAATGCTTATAGAGGCTGATGCAGTCCACAGACGGGAAGAATCTTACTCATTCTGGCCCCCAAAATTTTCCCCGTGGCTGAATCATATCTCATCCAAATGGTATTCAGAGCTGTTTTTGATGGGTCAAGATCCCACAGTGATGGCTAGAAAAAGTAGTGTCAAGTAGTTATGTAATTTGTGTTTCATTATAAAAGAATGATTTTGTCTCATTTATGTTAAACTGAATAATTATTCATTGTAGTTATTATTTCACTGATTTAATTTTTAGGGCATACACTTTATAAGCAGAGTTGCATCTGTGATATGTGCAGCTGGAATTGATCTGAATTACTACAGACACAGAGCTTAAAGATCCCCTCCAGACATGTTTTAAAATGAAATCTTTAAAAATGTTTGATTTGATATGGTTTTCCCCACAAATAGGTTCAATTACCTCAATAAAAAATCTTAAAATGACATCTACTCCATTAACTTCATTGAAAAATCAATGAATATGCAAATATTTTTTTTATTTCAAGACTTTAACTGCTGGATACAAGATGTCTCCATCTTCACTGTAAAGTTTATTCTCAGTGTTTGTGCACTGGAGGCTTCAAGTTTCCACATCACACTTGTGTAAGTTGCATACTGAACCATGATTGGCTCCAAAACTGTAAGCCAATCAATGTCACAAATCATGCTCGTAGCTACAAGACTTAAACTCAGATTTAAGGAAAGAAAAGAGAAACTTTCCCCCTGCACATACATTATTCTGCTCTGTGAAGCTCAAAAATCCAAGTAAAGTAACAATTAGCAAAACATATTTTTGAGTTGAATTGGACATATATCAGAACTTCTCATGATAGTTATTGATACAACATTATTAAAGTTCTGCTCCTGAAGCTACTGATTCCCACACGAATCATCAGAAACTAACACATGAAGAAATAGATTTGACCAACTAATACCACTAGGGGGACCCAGGGTTAACTGAGCATCAGAGTGCCACAAAGGTCACTGCTACCATTATAAGGCTTACAAATTATATCCAAACTCTGTGTGTTTCAACCTGCTGAATTTAAGTTTATGAATGATATTTCATATGTACTACCACATCCTGCTACATTTACATTAAACAGGTGTACAGTTGGTAAAGGAGTCAAGGCAACATCTGTGACACCTGTAAGAGCAGTGAATGACTACAGTGCTTGAAAACACACACACACAGAGGGATTGAATAGAAGTTATTGATTGAAATGTTCATACTTTTGCTCCCAAGAATCTACTTATTGGATTTAATTTTAAAAAAATGTTTTGCTAAGTACTAATACAATATTTTTCTTTCATTCACTCTATCTTAAAAAACCTGTACTAACATATAATTGCAAGTAACTTCAACAGAGAGGTTAAATCTCATTACACTAGTCTCCAGAGTAACTAGGGACCCATTTTTAATTTGCTGTGACTGAAAGTCCCAAACCAGAAATTCATCAGCTATACATCACCCATAAGCTATGTCGCAGTGTAGGTCTCATAACGTTGCTGCTTCTTAATTGTTTCCTAAGGGCTCCATTAGTGGCACTAAAATTACATGTGCAAAAGAAGAATGGGTGTGTTGTTGACTCCCTTCGCCTGTTTTACACATCTAACTAGCACACCTGGAGCAGCATCTGTGAATTGTTGAGAGAAAAGCTCAAGCTATGAAAAACTACACTGTTAAAAAAAAAGAAAAAAGATTTATATATCAGCTGTGCTATGTAGTGTCACCATCTTACTGACACTGCCAGTCATGTGAGGAGGCTGATTTGACAGTTTTGTGGTTTAGATACGGTGCTACACTGGTATGTGTGAGGACAAAAAAGAGGTAGCTATATACCGGAACAATTACTGTTCTTTTTCCACGTAATACATTAAATGAGCTCTTCTCATGTTACTACCCAGTGATTCACTACAATTACTCATAATTATCTTGACTATCTCATCCAAACATATTCAAATACTCTGCTTGGACTAACATTTATATGTCTGATGTGCTGTTTTTTTGTTGGGTTTTTTTTTTTCACAAAAAAAAGTTCAATGACCTTGTAACATCTGCCTCCTCTCTCTCATTCAAAAGCCCAGAATGTATTTGAAATGCAAAAACTCACAATACACAGAAGACGTCTCCTACTTCACTGAAAAGTCCAGTCTTGATGCACAGACGGATGACAAAGGGGTCACTGAACGATTTCTTCAAAAAGATATTCTCTCATTTGGTGTTTTGATGATGGTGGTGGAGAGCGCTGTCTAACACGTCGGTCCAAAATATCCCATAGGTGTTCGATTGGGTTGAGATCTGGTGACTGTGAAGGCCATAGCATATGATTCACATCATTTTCATACTCATCAAACCATTCAGTGACCCCTCATGCCCTGTGAATCGGGGTATTGTCATACTGGAAGAGACCACTCCCATCAGGATAGAAATGATTCATCATAGGATAAAGGCCATGACTCAGAGCAACTTTGCATTGATTTGCAGTGACCCTTCCCTCTAAGGGGACAAGTGGACCAAAACCATGTCAGCAAAATGCCGCCCACAACATAACAGAGCTACTGGATCCTCTCACTGTGGGGGTCAAGCATTCAGACCTGGACCAGTTTTTCCTTTAATTTGTCACTCGTCTGTATGTGTGCTGGAGGTTTCATGTTTTATGTTGCTTCAAACTAATTGTGATGTCACAAAATCATGCTCTCAGAGAAAAGTTCCCCTTTCAGCAGATGAATGTAAAAAAAAAGAAGAAAAAAAACCTTCTCATGTCAAACTCAGGACATCATTCTGCACAGTGAAACGTCCAAATTAAGTAACAATAACACAATCACCGTATGTATGTTTTATTTCAGTACTGACACCCCTACAATATTCATCACAGTTATGTATCCATTAAGCTACTATACATCCAATTTAAGAATGTCTTTAAAGGACTGGTTCACTATTTTTGAAGTCTGTCCTAAAACAACAGTCAGGTGCCCAAATGAACATTGACAGATGTTTTTCTTGCTTTAATTATTCTTCCTGTTCATACTGACCAGATCCCGTCATAATAATGAAGCAGTTTCAATGGAAGTGATGGGGGGAAATACCATACCAAAAATGTGTTTAAAAGTTTATTTGAAGCTAATATGAAGCTTCAGCCGTGAAAATCAGTCAAATCAAGTCGATATCTTAAAGTAACAGTCTTTTTGGTGCCTAATTCCCTCTTTTTGTTGCTATTCTACCACCACAGCTGAACAGTAAAGGATTTTATTTTACTAAAAAGGCTGTAACTGTAAAGTACACGCTTGACTAACTCAGATGGCTGAAGCCTCATAGATGATTCAGATAAACTGTTAAATACATTTTTCCTCAAACCGAGGACTGTGGATTTTGTCCCTCATCACTTACATTGTTAGTGCATTTGGAGAAGATCTTCTAATGGTCAGTATGAACATGTCGGATAATCACAGCGAGTAAAATCTATTTCAATGTTCATTCAGGCACCTGACTATTGTTTTAAGACAGACTTGAAAATTGTGAAGCTATGCTTTAAGGTTTGGCTGGGAATAAAACTCAGTTTGAGGAAGGACACCTGTTACACTTTTCACTGATCCAGGTCATGTGACCGCTAGAGCTCTCCACCTGGACTCACTGCTGTTCTAAACTGCTGACTCAATTCATGGTATTTGTGTAATAAGACATTGGTTGAACTGAGTCCTGCTATGAATAGGAACATTCATCCAAACCTACGAGTGATTTTGATTTGGCATAATTTAATGTGTAATGCCAACATGCCAAGAACAGAAGGAGGATCATCCCAGGACTGAGATGACATTAAGGAATCTAACACACAAATAAAACCACAGTTGACAATAGAGACGGGTTTCCTTTTTATGATCTCACCTTTATGGATATCAGTGTTTACAAAATATGTGAAATTATCCCAGAAAGTTGTAGTGTGAGCCTTTCTGTCATGACACATGTCACAAAACATGGAGTATAAACACATTTCTCACATTTGAGTTACAGAACAACAAATAATTACAGTATGCTGAAACACATGTTCAACAATGGATTACAATTACTTTGTCATAAATAAGCAATAATTAGAATTAAATAAATAAATAAATAATAGAACAGATGATAGAGGTTGCGAATGAAACTAACAGTACACTACCAGCCTTACTGCCGTCCTCGGAAACAGCACCTGACGTGCTGAAGCACATCACACCGATCTGCTTCTCGTGCCCGTCGTCTCATTTACATGATCAAGGCTCTTTTTTAACACATCGACTCGCGGACTAATGAGCGAGAGTCCAGATAACACTTCAGTGCTACATGCAGAAGTATGAGCCTCCTGGAAGTCCATTCAGTCTCATGCCAGCGTGCCCCTCTCTCCCTGTGACAAGTGCCATCCATTCGGGTAAACAATGACAACCCCCTTTTCCCTCCCCAGGCCCCCAGAAACAATGGCTCTCAATTACCAGTCGACAATAAATTAGAATATTAAAAGCCACGGAGGACGAAAGAGTGGATGGGGTTTGAGAAAGCCTGAGGTGTGTGACCCGGTGAGAAGTCTGCAGATGTCGATCAGTCGGCTCTGTCATGTGAGGAACACTTCCCCGCTGCAATCTCCACACTCGGGGTGCCCCATGTTCCTCAGTTAATCCCACTTTATCCAAGAGAGGCGGGCTGTCAGATCTGGGAGGGGGGGGGGGGAGCATGGGTTCAGAAGGAGACAAAAGCAGGACAAACAACAATAAGTTTTGATACATTTTAATGACTGTTTAACAAGTCCTAGGTCAGGGCATAAGAATGGGGGCACACTTACATCTGAATGACCCCATAAAGAGGCTTCAGAGCAGATTCCCACAGAATTTAGTTAAGTGCACGGAGGCAATAAGAATACAAGTGCTTATGTTTTGGTAAAATGAGGCTCGTTTAAGAGTGAATGCCCGAGGGAAACACACCTGGGGATGAAAGTGTGCAGCGAACACACAACAAGCTGCTTTAAATGACATTTGCTTTATGGGATTGCTTTGAATAACGACAAGTCTTTCTTTCTTTCTGATGAAAAACGGATTAAATTTTAATTAACCATTAAAAGCCTTTCTGTGATTCTCGTGGTAACAGAGCTGCAGACAGTAAATGGAACATTTCTCCATGCATTCATAATATACTGTCCACTGTAAATGTAAACTTCTACTGTATGTGATTATGTTCTTTATACTAACATATACTTAAGTATATTTGACTGATCAGCAAAAACTTATTGAAGTTTTGAAGATCAGGTAGTTTATGTTTTGGTGAGTTTATGACAAGCTAATGTTTTATTCAAAGCTTCTTGTCATGTAGATGTGGATTAAATATAAAATAAATATAACATTCAGCAGCTTGCAATACATATACATATGCATGCACATATACATATATATAACATATAATATATATAATATTATATATATAATATATATAATATATATGTGGCAGCCAATTGATAAACATCCTCTCCAATGTTCTAAATCTATGACCTATACTATTTATCTTAAAAGAGTGTCCAAACACTTTGCAAAAAGAGGCATAATGTTTTAATTTTACTTTAAAATAATTAATTAAAAATATATAATGTCATAATTAATGTTGGTGTCAGCACATTTAATTGACTGAGGCTGGGCTGAATATGGTGATTAGTCTAATTAATTTCATCTATTTAACTTTAGACTCAATCAATAGTTATTGGCAGTTTTAGGACTTGCTAATGAGGGTGATCAGCTCACCACTTGTGTTCCAAATGGCGTTGGTTTGATTCTTGTAGCCGTTCTTCATGCACTCGTCCACATAGGATTTGGGGTCGCAGCCTGACATGAGGATCTCTCTCAGCAGGGCGATGTAGGCTATGGCCAGTCTCAGAGTGTCTATCTTCGACAGCCGCTTCTCGTAGGGAAACGTTGGTACGTGGCAGCGGAGCTCTTCGAAGGCGGAATTGATGCTCAGCATCCTCTTCCTCTCCCGGATGTTGGCGGCATGCCGCTGCACCTTGTAGGGCTGATGGGACACCAGCCGCCGCGCCCTGCGCTTGTTGATATCCAGGGGTTCGTCCACGGAAGAAGTTTCGGCCTCAGCGCAGACGCTCGCGCCCGGTGACTGCACGTCGAGGTCGGTGAAGGTCAGCTGTGCGTCCGGGAACATGGACTGACAGCCGAAAGAGGACCAGGGCGAGAGCTGGCCAGTGGCTGCGGTGCAGTCCAACAGGAAGGTGTCCAGCTGGGTCGGAAACTGGAAGTTTTGATCCATTTGTCCCCAAAATGCAAAATCTGTGTTGCCATCCTGGTCGAAGTCAAAGAGAATGTCCTCCATATTTTAAAAAGTAAAATAAAATGATTATATTTCTTTTCTAGGTAGAAGTGATGACCAACACAGAGCCGTTTTTTTTTCGTGGATAGATTGGTGACTGCCTACCTGCATGTGCCTTAATATCTGCAGTGTGTCAGCCTCATGGGCACATCTCCTGGATTAAATAGCCTACTTCCAGGGCCTCCATGTTGCTCTGGACAATTCTAAAGACTGAAAGGGAGCTCTTAAGAACTCTTTACCCCTCCTCGTAGATCGTTCATTGCTTTAAAAACGTATTACAAAGGGATCAGTTGATCTCCAAAATGACAAAAAGAAGGAAAAAACACGTGTCCAATTATAAACTTCCCCCCCAAGTAGTCCAGCTAATATTGACAAAAAACACTTGGTATTTAGTACTCATTGGAGGGCTTGTGCCGAGCATTATGGCGCAGCAGGCCACGCAAACCCGGTGGCCTCTGAATGGGATTGTTTTACCTATTAAAGCTCAGCTGACAACAAACACCACTGTCAGAAACACATGGAAGCTCTTTATCAGTACAAAATGTAACGAGGTTTTAATGGAAAATGAGCATTTTTTATGTTTCGCCTTTGGGTTTATCCTGGTGCAGACATATTTTTACGCACTGAAGTCAGATACCAAACAGACCTACAAGATGTAAAATGTTCCAACAGTATCACCACAATTCGTCCCACATAATTTAGATCTAGTACCCACATTAATACGTACCTAATTTGCAAATGATACGACTGACTAAATGGCAAACCATGGAGAGGACGCACGCTGTAATTAGACTGGGGTTAATCCAATACGCACGTTCTTTCTTCGAGGTTGTATAGAGGGCAGCTTGGGGATGAGCTTTAATTCAAGAAGGCTGTATGTTTGCTAACACGTGGTTTTGATTTGACAAAGTCCTCCAGGATGCTAATTTATAGGGAATCTGTTTGTTACAATAAACAGAGTCCTTTTTTTGCAGGCGGAGCAGCTGATTTAACCAGACGACTTAAAACAAAGACAGGTGAAGCGTGTCTGACGTTTGGTGACAATACCATGTGACCTCACAGGGGTTAGAGAGGACTGCATTTAAATTTACACCGAAGCACTTCTAAAGTTGCATTATTGCGGTTGTATAATTCATTTTCTATAATAATAATAACAACAGACCGATAGACTCCAGGATCTCAATAAAAAGTCCAATAAGGCAACTTTGGATCACGCTCATTTTCTTTCAGGTGTTAGATGTGTGTGTTAGAAGTTTAATAAGGCGTTGAAATCATGTATTTCCCCTAAATCGTTGCAGATGTTATATCCAGTATGAATGAGATTTTTTAAGATGACGCGCAGGCAAGTCGTTTGCTTGTATTGAAGAAACAATATAAAGGCAACAACCTATCAACATTCTTCTTCGATGAGTTTGATTTCCCTGTAGGGACTTCAGTATTTGTTTCAGGAAACACATGAAAGCTACTCTTATTTTCCAAAGGATTGAGTTACAACAGTTAATGAACCTACAGTTCCAGTGTTTCTCTAACCTTTTTCCATCCTACAGTTCAATTAACCCACGGGTCTGACACACAGGAGAAATTTGAAAGGACAACATCTTGATTAAGAGGTGCATTGTCACCGAGCCCAGAGTCTTGTTTTTAACTCTGCCAAGAGTCAACAAAACCATTTGCATTGTAAATTACGCACGGACGTGAACATGTGTATGTAGTGTTTAAAATGACTGATTTCAGGTTAACGCGCCATCAAGTTAATTTTCATTACTTGTCCAATCCCGGATGTCCTGTCAGTTGTTGGGGGCTTAATAGTCTAATCAAGGAAACAAATTCTACCACTTTAAAATGGATTCGCTCACACTGGACTCTCTGCGGCACGAAGCTGTTGAAACTACATTTACACTGAATGAAAACATATTCTTGGCCTAAAATGTGTTATTTTGAGAGCTCTGGTGCATTGTGATATTGTTCCAAACACAGACGCACCGGGTTAAACAAAAAGAAAAAAGTATTTTAATGTATTCTGTCTGAAAAAAAACTTTAACATGTCAAATTTAAAATGTAAAAAGCACTGAGTGAAATATGATGCCTAATGTTGAGTCCTAATGCAGGGAAATTAAAAATAATTCACTGAACAAGTGAAATTATCTCGTTCCATAGGCTAAAATTCAATCTTAAGACTCCGGAGCTACTTTATAGACTCACTGGCTGACACGTTTAACATCCCATCATAGTAAAACAAATTCAGATTGGCTCAACGGAGCTACTACAGTCTGTTTGCTTGGCTTTCTAATTAATGAAGAAGAGCAGACAGCCCGCATTGAGAGGCGCGGGGCCCTGTCAGGACCTTCTGCCAGCCTGCCAGCAGCATCTCCCTCCCAGCTGACGGTCTTGGTTTGGTTTGGTCCGGGCTGAAGAGACGCGCCTGTCAGATTCAGATCCACCTTGTTGTTTATACGACAATTGAGGTCTGGAGGGTTTGAAAAGAACGAATGATATAGCAATTCTTCAGGGGAGAAAAAATAAATGCTACAGAGCAGATATGAGGAAAAAAGCACAATAAGAACGACAAACTCACTATAAACTGTGTGTAGCCGTGAAAGTGAGGGCATTTGGCTTTATACGTCCCGAATGAGACGTGAAATATGTTTTCTGCTTATAAACAGTTGTTAAATCCTTCATTCGGTGTGTGTGGCGCCTTTATTCACTGATAGGCTAAATGTGTTCCTCCGATGGACGTGCTGTAAAATCCTGTCCAGGGCTTCCAGCCCAGAGGGTCGGACAGCTTGGAAAAGAAAAGTCAAGTGCGCCTTGGACGCTGCGCAAGGCCACATGCTCGCAATTAGGACTGCGGTTTTGAAGTTGATTCCCACCTGGGAGTTACTGTGTGGAAAACAAGGTAGTTAACGAAACTGCGAATCAAACACACATCAGAATTGATCCACACCTGTTCTTTCATGTCCTCTATGATATTATGATTTTTAATCAGTGACATATTTTGGAGGGTTATGTGGTCTCAGTTAGCTCACAGAGAGCGTGTGTCATTTCCTACAAATTATTGAATTGTGGTGCTTAACTCAGTGCCAAAATGCTTTGCAGTGATGCTGCTGCTATGTCTACCCCCCCCCCCCCCCCCCTTTTCTTTATTCCCCTATATTGATTCCTCTCATTCTGAAGGTGTATAAGAGAAACTTAATCTTTCATTGTGTCTTTTTCTTTCTCTCTCTCTCTCTCTCACAGACAGACACACAGTGAAAGTTGTGAACAACACACTGAGATAGTCCTCTCACCATCAATGCAACAGCATAAAGAAAGATTAACATTTCAGGGTTCTGTTCAGTGACGCACATCTTGTTTGTTTGGGTACAAGACTGATACACATCTTGGTTCTGAAAGCCTCTGGGATCTGTCTTGGCCGCTGTGAGAATGGCATAGCAGCCAAGTGTAATCTTCAGTGTCGGCCACAAACAGCGCTTTGATCCGCGCTGGGACTGAGGCCATTAGTGTGTCACGGCACATTGAAGTGATAGCTCAGAGCAGAAGTTACCCTTGACCACAGATTAGGATTCAGATAGCCCCAGGCCTTTACCTTTAAAGGTAAGCCACAATCTGCATTACAGTAATGCAATGAACAGTATGTGCCCAGGGCATGCCAGTCAGCTGAATGAAAATAATGCAGGAAATGCCTCCACTGATTGCATGCAAATCTCTCTTGCATGTGAGGTATTTGTGGATTTGGGGAAACATCCATTCCCTGCATAAATTGTTATTGCATCTTTGGGGCAACAACGCATGCCTGATGTGTACTGTAGTAATTTGTTTGATGTGTGCCATCGAGAATAACTTAGATGCTTCAACTAAACTTGCAAAAGAAATGAGTGATTCTGATTCTTAAAGTTAAGAAGCAGCTTACTGGCTCCATGCCCATTCCTGTCTGCATTTCAGACACAGGTCTGGTCTGGAAAAAGCATCATGGTTGTAAAGTGGGCCTTAAGCAAACACCCCTCTGGGGGCACCACCCCTCTCACTGGGCTCGCAAGAGCCTGAGGCTGGATCTCAGCCACCAGCTTGATAAAAACAGTTTTGGAGTACGGGTGTGTATGCGCTGCATGACAACAGGTGTTATTTAGATAATATGACTTTATATGTGTGCACAGGTGAACAGCACATCACAAGCTTCCCCTTTTCCATCACTATTATATTCATTAATACAAATCTGTCCATCCGTTAGGAGACTTGCGGTGTAGGTCTCTGTGGAACGTGCAAAAGGCCACGAGGCCTGACTGATGAATGTGCGGTGTATAATCATCAGAGGTGACACCTGCGGAGAACCAGATGTCAATACGTCACCTGACTGCAAAATATGGAGTTTATTGTCAAACATAATGCAAATTTTTCTTTGTTGTGATTGCAAGTATTTGAAATTCTAAACTTTTTAAGCATATTTCCAGAGCTCAGGGGCAATGAAACTCACTCAACCTATAAAAAAGGATATTTAAACTTTCAGGTCCAATACAAAAAATGAAAAGACAAGTGCTAAGGCTGCAGTCACATGTTATTTCCATGACAGCAACAATATAGTGGAGACACTGGAGAGGTTAAATAGGCCTTTTCCAACAGAGTAACTACGTAGCAATATCAACTGTTTTTGTAGTGAAAAAATCAACTCTGTGCCATTGTGTTGCTTGTGGTACGTTTGCATACACTAGTTATGAGTAATGAGTGATAACAGCTTTTATGACCAAAGTCATTTTATGGCAGTCCGCAAAATCTGAGTAATTATTCATTTCAATTCAGCAGGGTGTAACAGAACTATTCTGGTTGTAATATTTGGCAAAATCATAGTATGATGTAAGCTATCTTTTTTCCAATTCTGAAGAATGGTGGAAAACAGGTGCCGTAATCACAGAGGGAAACAAAACAGCTTTTATAAGAGTGGTTTGATATTTTGCAGAGACTTGGATAAATAGATCGATGCCACTCTTGTATCTGTTGTTGAAATAAAGCTACAGCCAGCAGCTAGTTAGCTTAGCTTAGCACAAAAAGTGGAAGCAGGGGGAAACAGCTAGCCTGGCTCTGTCCAAAGGTATTGTAACAAAATCCATCTACCAGCAATAAAGTTCAGTAATTAACATTTTATATCTCGTTAGTTCAATCTGTAGAAAAACCAATGACAAGTTGGGGTTTTATGAGGGGTTACACCCCTGACTATTTCTTGGTGACTTCCTGAAGCCAGCGGAGGCTCAATTTAAACTTTTTTTTTTTTTTTTGGACAGAGCCAGACTAACTGTTTCCCCTTGTTTCTTGTCTTTGTGTTGGGCTAAGCTAACCTGCTGCTGTAGTGTACAGATATGAAAGTGCTATCAATCGTCTCATCTAACTCACAGCAAGACAGTGAATACGTGTATTTCCCAAAATCTAAATAAAGTAACATTTCTCTGTCGAAGGGATTCAGTCTAATATTTTAAATCAGTAGTGATGTCAAAGTGGCAGTGCACACGATGGCAGACAGTGACTTTTAATTAACAATTGTTCATTGGAGATCTGTCGTCTACTTGAACCTTTTCAAATATATCTAATCATGAAAACTCTGGTTGGGACAAACTGGACTGATGATTTTAAGAAGTGATGATTTTGCTGCGTGGCCTGTACGTATCGTTTATGGGGATACTATTGCTTGAAACCAGATGTGAATGTGCTCCTCCTGCGACTTCACTACCTTGGAACAAAACGCTATCAGGTCCAGGGAGACACACACACACACACACACATACACACTCCACTGATACTCAGGAGATGGTCTTAACAGGCACGAGGGCGTCTTAGGTCACTGAGACATGCCGGTGGACACACGGCCACTAAAGACCAGCTGCTAGCTTTGTTGTACACCAGTTGTCTTCATCTTTTTTTGTCCTGACCCAGTTGTTTAGGTCAGAGAAGCGTAGAGAGGCTTTCCCCATCGTGATTAAGAGAAAAAGGTTGAGTGTGAAAGAAACATCTTTTTTTTGCTCATGGTTTGAGTGGAATTTAGGGCTGAAAAGAAACGCTGTCACTTAGGACAATCCTCTGTATACACGGGTGGAGTGGTGGATAGGATATGGTGTCCAAAGCGAGGTAATGAAACACAGTCGCCACGGCTGAATTGAGGATAGAGCACAGTGGACACAGAGGGTGAATAGGTTGTTGATTGCTCAGAGACCAGAGAGACAAAACAAAGAATGCAAACAGGGAGCGTCTCTAATGTCACTCTATAGTTAACTGGGTGATTATCTGATAATCCAGTTATCTCTTTTATTCTGTTCAAATGAATGCTTCCCTTCTGGTGACAGATGCTCCATGTCTATGATGGGACTGATCATCCTTCCCTTCATGAAAGGGGAAAGTGACAAGTGCCTTTGCAAATTGCATTTATTTCCAATCTTGATTACTTAGATTATGTTAGAAAATTACTTCTCTAAACAACTCAGTGCATGTACATCACTGCTGCAGCAATAGTTGATTAAATGATATATATAAAAGTATAAAATATCAACTAAATAATAAATAGCATAAAAAGCTCTTTTTGTTTGTTTCTTCCATAGAAGCTTGTTTGAATATGATGACGGAATTACTCTTTGATGTAAAATTATTTTTTTAAATTAATTTCACCACACAGAAAATAACTTCCTGTTGCTCTTTTTACAATCATGATTTAACAAAAATGTGAAATTGTGACAAAATAAGTCAAGAAACTAATCATGGCATGTTATATCTTATTCAACAAACAAAAAGGTGTTCTTCTGAATTTTTTTTTTTATATTTTTTTATTTTTTCAGCATGAAACTGTGACACAGGTTGACTCATCACCTCTGACTGTACATTACACATTGATTATATTGAGGTCATCTTCAAAAACCCAATATTTGGATGGTTTATATTCCGTTTCATGTCAAATGTAAATTACAAGCAAAAAACATCAAAAGATGTGTTTTCTGTCTAATTTCTCTGAAATTAGATCAAGTTTTTCACATTTTATCAGCACCATAGAACATCCTTTGTGATAAAACCTATGCAAATTTAATGATTATATGAGCTTTTATGAAATAAAATTGAGGGGAAAAATGAAAAAAGAATGGACAACAGTCTTGATAAACCAACCAGTTTCATAATATTACAGTCAGTTTATTGAAATATAACAGTTCATATGTTTGATATTTAATGACGTCACACCTTGGACAACAGTATACATATAACAATGATTTTTTTATATTCTTTTAATATCATACAGTTTCCATTATGACAAATCCAAAATCCAGCAATATAGCTTTAAAATATATACTTGTATGATCCAGGAAAGCCGTATTATTTGCCACAGAGGCAGGGGGTTGCAGGCTGTTCACATCTCAGCTGGCATATGACAAAAACATCTCAACCAAACGGAAATTCCTGCTCGTGCCAAAGAAAAAAGAAGAAGAAGAAGGGGAAAAAAACGTGGGTATGTAAAGGAGAACAGTTGGCTGTTAAACATATAGGGAGCTTTTTCAAACAGGTCCCATCTGAAAGAATAATGATGGCTTTATTATTTTTCCCAAAGTTGTTGGCACAATCGAGCCAAGCCTACATACCAAAGAGGAATCACAACTACACAGAGGCACTCTGGGGGATAAAAACTGGTCACCCATTGGTCAGAGTTTGTAACACTAGAAGTCCACAGGAGCTTGATCACAAGTAGTCGAGTTTGAAGGTAAAACTAGAAACCGACGAGGGAACGATCAAGAAATGATTGACCCAGTTTTTGAATCATCCACCAAATGCTGGAGAGACATGAGGCTGGTGATAGAGTTTCATATCACAGAAGATGGTTCTCATGATTGATTTTCATCAGATTTATTTTTAGATAACCAAATAAAAGGCTGGTGACTGGAAATAAATAGTTATCCCAGGTAAACAGAGTGGAACTATAAGGCATTCTCGTTTTTAAAGTTTTCTTTTCTGAAACACTGAACACCAGTTTCTTTGTGGAAATCATTACCTAATCATCTGTTCATTAGTCAGTGTCTCTAAAATTGTTAATCCAAAAGTGTTAACAACACACTAAATAACATCTGGAGTTGTGGAAATTTTAGGTGTTTTCAAGTTGGTGATTTTATGTGTTGGAATGAAATTCTTAATTTGATGCTTTTCTTTCCACAGCATCCGGCAGCCTTTCAGCTCTATGCAACACACAAATTTTTAACTGAGCATCTGCAACAGTCATTTTCCAAATAGTGTTCATGGTTTCTTTTAATCTCCACAGATAACAGATAAGTGAACTAATGAGTGAATATTTGAAAGGCCGTTAAGCGTACAGTCATTTTGTGTGATTGACAGCTTATCATCATATCAACACTGAACCATCCAAGTGAGGGCAACTCATCTGTTTACTGCTTGTAAGTAAAAACAGGAGATCTTTGCTATCTTTGCCACAACTATTTGACCTCGGCCTGATCTGCCCCCACATTCATTCAGACTTCAAGCCTGCGAGGCACGCAAGCATTTTTAATCAACGGCGGTGAATTAATCCAACCTTAGAACAGAGCAAAGTCACACATTGCGGCTCACACCAAAAGCTTCAGCATCTGAGAACAATTAAACGTCTGGTTTCCATGAGAGGCTGGCTGATTTGCCAGTTGACAGTTGCAGTTGGGGGGAGGAGGGGTGGGGTGGGGGGCAGGGAGCATTCACCCCCCGATTGCCCCACCGCCTGTATCAAATCATACCACCAGACAGCACACATTAGCAATGAGGCCTGAATGAGTTTAGATCACAAAGCTGAAGAAAACAGTGTTGCAAATAAAAGCAACAACACTGCAAATATTCCGATCCCTTTGCAGACATGAGAGGTGCATTCCTTGCTAGCACGCCATGCTCCCTCCCCTGTGGTGTCAGCTCAAAGACCCCATGTTTATTCCAAAAGGGCAGCAAGGAATGAAGCTTTAACATTGGGTAACAGTTTGGATACTTGCATAGCCTGGTCTTCAAATACAGTGTCAGTTGTGTTATTTATTTGCTAGTGAGTGCTGTATGCAAGAAGCAGATTGTCACACCTCTTATACACCATAAATACTAATTCAGTGTTTGGTAAGATGTCAGTTTTACAGTGTTAGACAGAGTGTGCGCACCAGGCTTTGAAAGTTGCATGTTAAAATCGCAGTCCATCATGTTAAAAGTAATTTTCAACTCCCTTTCCTAAACAAGCACCATCCAGTGCTGCTGAGCAAGGCACTTAATCTCCAGTTTCCTGAGTGGAGCAGCCAGCAGTAGTACACAGTGGTTCTGCTGGGTAGCTCCCAGGTAACTGTATGAATGTGGAGCAGGGTGTTACTAAAAAAAGCCCATGTGCTCAGCAGATCCTTCCCAGATAAATAAAGTAAAGAAAAGTTGGCCTTGGTGAGGTTTTAATTGAATTATGTTCCTGATCTAAGTTTCAACTGATTCCAACTGGGTTCGGCAGTTCTTCCTCCACTCACTGGACATAAAAAAAGGAACGTCTCTAATAGAGGCCAACTATGATTGACCTCTAACCTCATGGTACTCATGGGATGACACCCACAAGTGAGAAAGAGGAGAGGAACTAGCACATCATGAGTAGAACAGAGCAAATCCCCTCCTTGTGCGTTCATTTCGCCACATTGTTTGTCCGATGTCAAATGGGGATAAATCGCAATGAGCAGGATTTTTTGTGACATCAAAATTTATATCAGTTCATCGAACAAGGCTTACAAGCTCTACTGTGAGGAGTGTAGGAAGTTCAGTCTCCATCCAGCAGTAATGTGCTTTTTCCATTTGAGACAGCCCCTCTCCAACACACACAAGTGCACACACACCCCTTCCCCAATATGGATGTTTGGATTGGACTGAATGGCTAATGCTGTAGGTGTTGCCATTTTCTAACTGGTTTAACTGCTGCCAAGGACTAAAACTTATCCTTGAGTAGGCCTAATCTTGGAACATTTCATATAGACAACAGCGAACAAAACCAAAAAAGAAAAACAAAAAACAAAAAGACAGAAGGAAAGTGGTGGGGCGGAGGAGAGAAGAAATAAAGACCAGAAAACGAAAAAGTTATAAGAAACAGATTGCTAAACATAAACACCAATCAGTTGACAGGAGCAGAAACAGGAAATTAGATTCCCAGGAGCTGGAAAATGCATCCATGAGAGAAAAATGAGTATCAATGATTCATTGTGTTTCAACATTTGAAGGAGGAATGGGGGGGAGGGGGGGGGGGTGGGAAGAATGAGAAAAAAATGAAATGGAGAAGGAAACAGAGACAGAGAGTAAAGAGGAAAACACAAAAAGGGAGGAATCAAACTAAAAAGGAAGAAAGAGTCAGTCAGGAAAGACACTCATCACTCCAAGGCCTCTTCCCTGATCCGCTAGATACCAGGTAGAGCACATTTTCCCAAAAGGAGCATCTGTCTTGGTCTCCTTCCCCTCCATCACCAACCGCTCTTCATCTTTCCTCCCATTTCTTGTCATGGACACTGCAAAACGGTTTAAGGTCAGAGCACATAAGACTAGCTTGCCAGCCCAGTTTCTCCCAAGCACCAGGGCTCTCTCTTCTACATGTTGGCCCGGTTTGTGAAATGCTAAAAGCGGTGATTCCCAACCTTCTTGGCTTGTGACCCATCTCTTGCAACAACCCGTACAAGTTGCAAGCAGTTCACCCTAAAAGTGGCGAGCGTCCAACACAGCAACAAGAATTTGAGAAAGGTCAGAAAGTAGAACAATCGGGTTTAAAAGAAAGAGTTTTTATGTTTTCTTATCCCTTTAATCAACTTGTAACCCCTCAGATTTGGGAACCACTAGCTTAAAGTCCAACTGAAATCACATTTAATCATACCTCTTTGATGTCAAAAATAATGTCTACGTGTTTTTTAAATGTAATATTATAGTTTTATATTATCAGAAAACGGTCTTTAGGGAGATATCTGAAATGCTCCATTTTGTCTCAGTTTGCTGCAGGAGTGTGTCAAAGGCTCGTTTGATTGACAGCAGCTGGCAGGCTACCGGTGTAACACCTTAGGAACGGAGAAGAAGTAAACAAACTGCTGTAGCTACAAGTCACAAACAGACAGCGTGTCGCTAACAGAAATTTTAAAGAGCAACGACCAAACCAGCATCTAACGGGTCCGAAGTGACATTTTTAGGAATGTTTACATGCTGTTTAATGTGCTGCAGCTGAGCAGCTAATTAGCTATCTAGCCTGCTAACTGATGTTAGCGGTGCACTTTTCCCCAGTGAATGTTTGTTTGGTGGCTTTTTCCAACAAGCTAAGGTGTGGGACAAGACATGTGTTCATGTTTGTGAGTTAGATAAGAAGGAGACTTTAGCAGAAAAGCTGATGTGGGTTGTTGTTCAGAGTCTGTGGATCTTGTGTTGTGTAGCAGGATGCTATCAGGCTCAGTGTGACCATCTGCTCTGCCTGTGACCAAACACCACGTTATCGCTTTATGCAAGATTTGATTTGCTGCGTTGAAATAAGGTCTCCAGCTACGTAAGCGGATGATGAAACGGTATTTCATCAAAATAATGCAAAACCAGGGGGCATCATCATGAATTCAAAGAATGTAAAATATAAATGTCTCCCCTTTGGTTTCAGATTATTTCTCAAAGGAGAACACAGGACGAGTGATTTACAGAGCAGATATGTGAGCTATATTTTAGTTGGACTTTAAAGCAATCGCATTTCCCTCGGCTAGATAATGCATCCAGTTTTCCACTAAATTTTAAAGTCTAAGCACTGGAGAAACAACTTATTATTGTTCAACAAAACTAAATGCTGTTATATTTAACACAATATTTAAGCATTGATGTATATGTATTGATACTATAACAATAATGATACTGTGAAACTCCACTCAGCCCCTACTCTCCTACTCTGTACTTCCTTCTATGGTCTCCTCTGAGCTTCTGTCTCCTGGAAGAAAACTTATGGGTGCCTTGTGGAAATGAGCAAAACATTTTGGAATACAGCACAGTCCCTGTGATCATGGTGTCAGTGGATTTCCTGCTGAGTCACCTGAAACATTGAAGCCATCTAGCCAATAGGATGAGTCACCGCATTCTCAAAGCAAAAGTCATGA
Source organism: Thunnus maccoyii (assembly GCF_910596095.1). NCBI lineage: Eukaryota > Metazoa > Chordata > Actinopteri > Scombriformes > Scombridae > Thunnus > Thunnus maccoyii. The sequence goes on from NC_056543.1 coordinate 9,179,491, forward strand.
CATGTCACACAGTGAATTAGAGTGGATACCCAAACCCACCAATTATTGGATCGACATCAAACAGGATACAATTCAGCTAAAGCAAAATGGTCAAAAACAAACTTTTTAAATGTTGTGCATGGCTCATAAGGGAAACCACAACAAGAAGAAAAAATGTATTTTTAGTCACTTCAGATTATTTGAAGTGAAATATTTTTGGTAAGGGTTTCCCAGTTGCAAAAGCAAGCCACTAAAAACACAAAGTTTAATAATATAACATGAAACCTTTGTTTGACAATAAAACCGCTGTGTCCCTCTGCTTGAAATGAAACAAAACTAACATCAAGCTTGACAAGAGTGGCTGAAGAGACCCAGTACAGATGGACTGGGTGCTCCTACTCTTTTGGAGGAGACAAGCTAGTACATTTAAGATAATATACAACCCAGCCTTACCCTACGGAGCGAACAAAGGCACAGGAGCCACAGGCTGGTGGAGGACTGAAGCCTGGGGGTTGTGACCTGATTTTCTTGAAGGCCTGACCTCACAACTGCCCCCTCACGGGCAGGAGGAAGCTTGGCCTTACAACCTGGAGATTAGTATGAAGGAGACAAGGCCAAACTGGCAAGAGTCGCAGTGTTTTGGGGGCAATGAAAAATAATTTCCTCCTGAAGATGGGCCACCGGGGATCCAGCTTGGCCCAAAGCAGAGGAGTGTGAGCCATGCAGGAGGAATTCCAAGGCGGGGTGACTAAGAACGTCAGAGGGAAATGTCAAAGACAGACAGCAGTGTCAGGCTGGACCTGTTTACTCAATATCTGATTAAACTGCACAATGAAGGAATTCAACATCCAGAGTGGAGCATGAGTCAAACAACAGGCATCAACTCACTAATGTGCAGCACAGAAATGTCAAGTGGGACAATATAATTTGAAAACCATCTTTTGGAATATGTTATGTAATAATTCACATACTTTCTTAATTCCACAATGCTCTGAATAAACGTACAAGAATGTACAAATGTAAAAATGTACAAGAGCATCTAGTTTATGAAACACTTATTAGGTATCTTCATTTTTTAATCTTAACATGAAAAAAAACTAAACTTGTTAAACAGTTTTCCATTTCTGCCGTTTGTAACCACCAATGTATGAACCTGCTGACTGAAAACAATAATATTAAGCCTCATCAATTTTAAGAAATCTCTCGTTTAGCCCAAAATTGCTCTGTTGACTCTAATCTTGATTTTTCAAATTCCACCAATTCTTAAAAGTAAAAATAATCTTAAAAACCAATAATCACAAGACTGAAATGTGTTTTGGGTGTAAAGATTGAACGTGTGGATGTTGAATTTTACTGCTTTCACCTGGTTTCAGTAGAGAAGAAGAGGAACTTCATCACTTGTTGTTATGTTTAACTTCTGGTATGTAATCTCTCAAACCAACATAATATTCTAAAACAAGTTATAGCATAAAATATTTTAAGAAGATATAAAAAAGATCAGCACTGCTCTGTTTCTCTTTGGCATAAAGGTTTAAAAAAATGTTACATTGAATTAAAGTAACAAAAGGAAAATATCCAAATTATATTTGAATTTTTGCAACTTTAATAGCACCATGGCAAAATTTAGACTAAGTGACTTTGGCAGATGAAACTTTCTACACTGCTGTGCTGTTCCGGTATTCTCCTCTCGTTAAATAAGCCGGACATTTAAAGCTTGGAAAAAAAGACCATGACGGAAAATCCTCCTCCTTCTGAGCGTCCATCCCTTCATTTTATAAGGAGACGATGATTGGTATTTTTACAGAGCATCTGATGGTGTTCTTTAAGGTCAGTGATTTCATCTTTAGGGAGAAAATTTGATGTGCAAATTTAGCTGTAAAATGTGTTGACAGTTGTTTCCACACAGGAAACATATACATTACCTTCATTTTGCTGTATTCACACCGTCCACTTTTTCTTTTTTCAGGGGAGACAAGACACTGTACAACACAGCGAGGTCGTGACCTTTTACGGAAGCCAGGACTCTGCTGTACTTGTGTATAAAGTTTTCCACTTTCCCAGGCACTTGTTTCAAGGCCCAGACTTCAAAGAGCACTTGAAAAGGTAGAGATATCTACCCCAACCCCAAATCCACTCCCCATTTACACAAGGGAAAGTGGAGCAATGTGGTTCATATTATTTGATAAGCATCCCATATTCTCAAAGGTATTTTAATGACCTGCGGCTAGTGCTTTCATGGTCCTGGCGCTAACTCTCCAGTGACACTTGGGGAGCCTGCACATGGTAGGGTTTTGACTGAGAAGAGCTTGCAAGATCTTTATTACACAATGACACTCGGCGCATAGACATCGTTCTGTACGATGGAGAGGAAGATCAGTTTTCCTTTCTCTCAGACCACTGGTATTCATTATGTATCTTCTTTTTCCATCTGTCCGTTTATTTTTCGCTGTCTGGAGATGTCAGGGCAAGCGTGTGTTCTTTCCCTGCCGTGAATGTACGAGTGTGTACTGATGGCCATCAGGAGGGACAGAATGTGTATTGTTTTAGGCCGCGTGGCATGCCAGCTGTCATGGATGGCCTTGACCGAGGTTTTCCTCAGGCCTCTGTGTCTGGGAGGTCTTTGGCAGCCATGTCAAACCATACACTGATAAGTTTAGACCAAAAACAGGGGTCTCGCCAAGGAGGGTTTTTCACAACATCAGCGTAAAGATTCATCTGAACTGACGTCGGCCACCCAAGCACTGCTGCCAGTATGTGAGGAGAGAGCAGCCACTGAAAAAATGGAGGGAAAAAACCTTAAAAGCTTATATTTTAATTCTGCTCAAATTTCATAATCTCTAAATTTCTTCACAGTATGTCCCTTGATGAAACCAAATGAGACCATCCAGCAGCTTTTAGTATAAAAATCATCATAAAGTTATGTCATCGCTGTGCAGCTATACCAAAGTGATACACAAATACCCAGCGGCTCAAATGGGATATGACCAGTAAAATTTACCATAAAATAAATTTCTCAGGGCATTTGCCATCTATGGAGCACTGGGAAGTTTATGCCAGTATTGTCAGGTTCGGATGAAATGTTTAAACGTTTTGCCACTTTCCAGTCTCCTGTCTCGTCCTCTCGTCAGCATACAGCTGCATTGTTTGCCTTCATCAAGCTATGCCGCAAAAGCCAAGTCTCACCCTTCGGGGGATGGAGTTCAGCCTCATTTACCGACATCAGAGTTTGTTTGTGTGGATGAGTTATGGACTTACTCTGCTGGTATGTTCTTTTGTGGTGATTACAAAGGCCCATACAGTGACTGGGAAGCTTCTACTGAACTGTCACACAGCAATTTCTTTGTTTCAGTGAGACTTTCAGGAGGTGGCTCTTTACACAGCAAACACCCCGATCTCCCAACAACCCACACCAACACCCACTCACCCCCCCTCCTCCACCACCCCAACTGTAAACCTGCCAATCCCTCTGGACCCCCTGGTATTTTAACAGAGCCAAATAAAAGCCCTGGATCCAAACATGAAGGTTTTACTGAGATCTGGAATATGTATTTCTCACTCTTGAGTTGCTTGATCATTGTGTGTTTGCTTTTTTGGAATAATATTTTTGAGAATCCACATTTTCCTTTCCTCTAGGGAACTGCAAGGCTGGGGGAGTGGGGGAAGATACTAGTCATGTTGTGGTTTTTCATGCAAAATCCTGATTTTCTTTGAAGTGTTTCGAAACAGACTACGCAGTCCAAGTGACAGTGCCTGGTCTGAGCAGCTCTGCTGGTTTGATTTTGCCCCTCGTTTGATTTGTTTGTCCATAATTTCCTTTCTTCTTTTATCTCTGAGAAAATGTGTTGTGGATTCCCAAAGTGTAACATATTGTAAATTGAGTGTAAAATGACAGAGCCATGTGAATTATGAGGATCGATGCATCATGATCTAAATATGCAGTTTGTGCAGAGTGCAGATTTGGCTTGCTTTTTTCTTTTTTTTTTTTTTTAAAGCAGAAATCTCTGTTCCAGTTTGAGGGAGACAAAGCAGGGAGGAGCACAACGAAAGAATAGCACTGCTGGCCTATTTACCACAATGTTTGAGCTGCATAGTAATATAGATGATCAGAGGGCTCATATTCTTTTAATTCAGTGTAGAAATGTCTTGTGGACAAGCCCCTGATTCTAATAAACTTCTGTGTCTTTAATTTTTTTTCTCCTTCACATTAAATTAGGCCACACACTGATGCTTTAGAGCAATCCAAGGGCTTCCTGAGTGGCAAAGACTCCAAATAAAACAGCAAAAAACAAACACGGAGAAAGGCAGATAATAGTCAAAAAAGTGCAACAATAGATGGTAAACAAGAACTTCCTGTCTTCATCATCCTCTTCTTACCAGACCTGGCTCAAATCATATTTGCAAATATTTTATCATGGTTTGGTTAAGCCTATTTCACTGCCAGATGTTTGAGGTTTGACCAATAAGAACACAACAGGTGCCACGAAAAGTCACCACAGGAAAGCAATTCAAAATGTTTATTTTTTTATGTACGCTGATTAGATTAGATTGCCCTGCAAAGGTTTCCAATTAATTTCTGACTTCGTACATATATATTCAGATACACAATCACTACACAAGTGTGAACATGCACATGTGACACATACAACATATGTAGACAAAACAAAATACATTTTGAAAATCTGAATTTAATGTCGCTTATTTTAAAAACAGACAAAAACTTCTAGATATATAATTGTAAGATGATGCATGCTGATCTACAGAATGATACTCATGCATCCATGATTGTAAAAACATATTAATAAACTCACCTGCTAGCAGCAACCTGCTTCCAATCCAGGCCACTTATTTTTCAACTTTCAATTTTGGGTTTATTTTGGGTTCAGTTTTGCAACCCAGGAAACAGAAAAGACAGTCAGCTGGCATATTAAGTATTACTGTAAATTAGAATAAAAAGTCAGTTTGACAGTTATGGATGATTGTTCACACAGCTGTTTGAACAGCTTGAACAGAACGACGGTGGGTGTGATCAACACACGCAAAAGTAAGAGACACACAAAGAAGCTGGAATGGCGGAGCAGCGCATCAATCAAACAGCAGCACGTGCTGCCGATGACCCTCTCCATGAGATACAGAGTTCAGGACTTTCTTTCCCTCCTCTCTTTTTCTTTCCTTTTATCCCTTCCTTCCCATTCTGTGCCTTGCCCTGTCTGTCTTGTCTTTGACTTTCTTTGTTTCATGCAAAAGCCGCCATGTCCAGAAGGAATAGATTTGCAGGATTGCTTTGATCCTGTTGTTATGATTCTTTTATTTGCCTCAGCCACATCCTTCTCTCTGCTGCAGTCGCCCCACAAGATGCTTTGAATTAGGCCAGGGGATGGGATGGTAAGAGAGAAGAGGAGGCAGGGAGGAGAGCGAGGGGTGAGTGATGCTCACATCGAATCTTGAGGAGGGGACCTGGTGGTCCTTTTAGTGTGACCTAGGATGGAGAGGTGAGTCGGCACAGAGGAACGCGTTCAAACATAATTTTGTGCCTTCTCTTGCTTTGTCTCATTTCCTTCCCAAGCTTTTCTCCATTATACATAATCATGCTATTATTACTGCCTGATCACTGCGACTTTTATACTGATTGTATACTGCTGGATGCTTATATTGTTAGAATAGTGAGTATGTGCTGATCCTCTCATGTAATATTTGGTTTCACTCGGCTTTATTTGATTTAAAACCTTCCTACCTCGGCCTATTTGGACATCCAAATGGCGGGATTCCTGTCAAAACAGTCGGATTTACTGTCTACATCAGTAAATCAGCAAAGAGAAATAACATGCTGTGTGATGGGATTCAGTTATCGCACTGTTTCTGAACCAAGAGGTTTAAGTCAGTGAAGTAAAACAGTGATTGTGCTGGTGATGGTATTCTCCTCTTCTTTTTAAAACATTTTTTTTGCCTTCATTGGGTAGAGGATGGTGAAGTGGCAGACAGGAAACAAGGGGAGAGATGGGAACAACATGCTAGAATCTAACCAGGGTCGTTGTGGTTATGTGACATGTGCAGTAACCATTCGGCTACCAGGGCCCTCTGTATTTCTCTTCTCTGTGGTCACTCTTTCGACGGTACCAGCCTTTCCTTCTATTAGCCTTTGGGAGTCAAAGAGGGATGAAACTGCAACTTTGTTATGTGTGTGCATGCATAAATATGCATTTGTGTGTTATGAGAATGATGATGTACCCTTTTGGTTTGGACATAAGCCACATAAAACTTTGTGAGTGTCTTGTTTGTTCATTTGTTAGTGTTTTTTTTTTTTTTTTGTCGTTTATACCTTCAACAAGGACATTTTTGTGGAATGAAGTCATTTTGAATGGTCCTGACTTCTTTTTAATATACTCAATAAGGGCCCTTGAAGTTCTAATTCTTTGGTATTTAGTCCTAGTTGATTTGGCAACTTGTGGTTACTGATGTTTAAACAAAGACTTTCTTAATAAAAATAATTAAAATAAGTCCCAGAGGTTTTATTCATAATGATGTGTTTATCAATTACTGGAGGTAGGAAATGTATTTTCAGCAAAACAACAGAAGACCATGATGAAAATGTTATGCCTTCTATATAAAACCCTGCGTAGCTCAACTTGAACAAACACAAATTTGTCTCCTCTTCAAAATGCCTTCTTCCCGATTATGTCATCACACATGGGCATATACACAAATCATGTGCAATGTGTGCGTGCATCATTTTCTGAATTAAGTCCAATAGGTGCATATGTCATTTTCTGTGAATCCCGTATGAATATGGGAGTCTGGACACTGTCAATGCAAACTACAGTAAAGAGATGTAACTGTGAGTGTTAATATATAGTTTTAATGACTGTAGCAGAATAAAAACCAGTCATACATTGAATCAAAAATTGGGTTTGATATGATGACAATCTTAAGAATTATGACTATAAGGACAGAAGGGTGTGTGTGTGTATTCATGTTGTATGTATGTAATGCTTATTGCTATGCAGTGCCACTTAATGTGTATATTTATATGTGCATGCCACTCATTAAGAGACTTTTAATCCTTCCTATGTGTAGGAACACATACAGTTCTTCTCTGCGGCTGTTATATTTCATATACTGTATTTCTGCAAGAACCTCCATGTTGTTAGTCTCTTTCGCCTGATATATATTTTCTGTTTTTGAATTAATCGTCCTTTGCAGACAACCTCATAAAGGAATGTCTGGGAGGAAGGTTTGGAGCACTGATATTGAATGGAACATTTACAGGACAGTGCATCTCCTTTTAAATTCACCTGCTGAGCACTGAGCATTTCATGAGGCTTTACGATACTTTCAAGAGCAGTGAACCGTCCTATGTCTAGGTTCAACCAAAATGATTTAGATTGTCTCCGGCTAATATGTGTCTGCCCTGATCTAGAGGTAAAAAGATTAGATTTATGACTACAAGACTGTACTTGCAGCTTATGATGCTGCAAAGTCATATTACAGTACACAGTTCTGCAGAAGGACTGAAAACACTTTAAAAGTCTAGAAACCTGCTTGACCAGGCACCCCAACAATCATTTGACCAAATACAAGCTTGCATCCAAATGACAAAGTGTACACCTCTCATGAGCAATTCAGAACAACTCACTGCCTCACTGTTTTCAAGATGCAGCGAGTGAGAGGCGGTGTTCTTATTCAAACATGTCAGACTCAGAGGAAATCTCTCAGTATGTAGGGGCCCTGGTGACATTAAATTAGCCTAAATGAGTTTGTTGACATGAGATGGTGAAGTAAACTTGTTTAGGTACAGACAGGACAGAAAGTATAAAACAAGAAGCCACAGCTAGATGAGGTTTTACAGCTATGATGAAAGATGATGAGTGTTTTGCTATGTGGTGTAGCCTTTTTTTCTTTTAATGTCTATATCCATCTGCCACTAGTGCTCTGAAAGAATTACTCTCTGTTTTTTTTTATTTGTAGAGGACTTGTGTGTATGTTCTGTATTTAGTAGTTTGTTTGTCAGTGTTTTATTTATTTTATCCATACAGTAATATAAATATCCACACGATGTGTGGCACGCAGTATTTTTAAAGATATCAGAACAAAGACTTTAATTTAGATATTTCAATTTCAACATATATAACATCAGCATAAAATAGACAGCTTGATTACTTACATATAGAAAGGAGATCCAGAATAAAAAGCAAATGACCTAGTATACTTCCTTGTGGTACGCCGATATTAAATACAGAGGACGAAGGTGTTTGATTGGTTTGACAAATGCATTAAGAGAAGAAGCAGCAGAGGACTTTTAAAAAGTTTACAGAAATCAATGATCACATCACCTTTGTTTAAGTTTGTCATGTACTGAAATAACACAAAGAACCACCTTTTGCACTTCAAACATTCAAGCCAAATGCATCCACTTTGTAGCTTCAACATCTACAACTTTAATAAGGCATCTGTGTTTTTTATGGTGGGAATATAATACTCATTATTGTATGCAGGGGAAAAAAAGCATGTATACATTTTTAAGGAGCGTGGACCATCACTTTCCATGTCGGAACAAATAAATCTTTTGTAAACTTATTGTAATTTTGTTGGTATTTAATTAAGTCTGTGTGAACATGCCATCCATCTGGAACCCCGGTAATTTCAATATGCCGTATAAATGTGTTGGGGAAACACTAGTTCATTCTTGTGTGGCGGTGGTTGGCATCAGTGGAGAGGAGAGCAATGGGCTTAGACCTGCACCCACATGTGGGACACATTTGACAGAGTAAGCACACACAAGTACATACACTTGGCAGGACTACTGTCTATCAAACATTGGTAGACAAAAGAAAAGAGCTTGCCACGTTGCATGTGAAACACCCACACACATGCATTCACACAGAAACCAAAACACATACAGTATGTTCAAGCTCATAGAAACAATCTGTGTAGACACACACATACACCCAAACCGATACCATTCATATTTCTGTACACACACACACACACGCGCACACACACGTATACACATCAAAAACTTCCTGGCACATGCAAACACACACATATATTCACCCTTTCATCCCAGAAATGTGGCCACCATTACCATAGGATGTGGATGTGAGCTGTGATAAATAAAACGGGATCAAAATCTGAAATGTTTATGTGGTGTGTTATAAAAAAAGAAACCAGAGCAGGCCTGTTTCCTCCATCCCTCTAGCCAACAAAGTCCAAATCAAATACGCAAAAAATCAGCAGCGACGCATAGTATGAAAGGCTGATTATTGCACACACACACAAACACCTGCAGCAGAGCCAAACTTAACAGCTTTAGGTTCATCTTATCTTAATCATTTCATCACAAAATACATATCGACAAACAAAATGTACAACAAATAAAAGGCTCAGTTCTGAGGTTCAGGTGTTTTTCGTTTATACCTCTTCTTTGTGTACATTAGTCCTGCTGGTGTCTGAACTAACTCGGTGAAGATCAGACCTTGTTCTTGTCTCTTCAAAAGATTCTGTTTGCTACCAGTTATACTTGTCAAAAATGAAAAGCATCCTTGCACAGTTTCTGCAGCTGCAGTTCATCACGGTACACATGGAGCGTTAATTTTCTTTTTTGTTGAAACTGTTGCTTCATATCTCAGAGAGCAGTCAGCATCAGATTAATTTGACACTGATGTCTATATTTAATAGACAAAAATAAGACAAAGTAAATAGTAAAGTACTTTTTATTTATTTTTTTATTTTTTTTATTAATCTAGCACTGTGGATAACGTGGCTAAATGGGCACACATGCTTCACATATTCCCTCAGAAAATCAGTTCCACTCCACACCTGATATGCATGTGTTTGATGTTTGATTTTATAAACCATTTGTACTTCTTTGAAATTTTGTGCTGCTAATTTTGCGACTTCAGTGGTAAAAACAAGACTACAGCCATGCCGGAGGCTCTGTAAGGCTTACTTAGAAACAGCTTTGAGCTAAGTGCTTATGTCAGCACGCTGACAACGACAATGCTAACATGCGGATGTTAAGCAAGTAATGTTGACCATTTTCACCTAGTGTGTTAGCAATCTAACATTTTAGCACCAAACATAAAGTACAACTGAAGCTGATGGGAATGCCGTTAGTTTTGCAGTTCTTTGGTAATAAATCACAGTATTAAGCAAATTATAATTTTGACCTGATGATGGCATTAGATGAAAAGTCAGAGGATCACTAAAGTTATTACAATTCATCCTCTGGGGACCACAAATGTCTTTACTAAGTTTCATGGCAATCCATCCAATAGTTGTGGAGATTTTTCAATAACAACCATGAATGTCAACCTGCTGGTGGCGCTAGACTCATTAGGATACATCGTCCTCTCAAAAAAAGGAAGTTTCACATATGAAGGTTTTCCTACCGTTGACTGAACTCCCAACTGGTTCGTGATCTTTTTATTGTGACCGACTGAGAAACTTGGAGTACTCAGTTTTATGTTTTGTTGTATGAAATCGGCTTTACTGTCCCACGGTGTGTTATTTTTAGAGGTTCAAGAGCTTTTGTATGTGACATGTGTTGCACATGCTTTTGTGTATTTGATGGACCCATTCATCCATCTATATATTGTGTAAGGATTCTCGTGATAAGTGTAGGGATTTTCTTTTTGTGTGGGTTTTTTTTTGATCATTTTGTCAGATATGCTGTTGTGCAATAAGCTTGAAAAGCACTTTAAAGTTCTCACATTTTAGTGATTAACTAGTGATTGTATCCACGGCCGTTGTTTCCCAAGAAGGCTGACACCAGAAATGTGCACAAAAAAAGAGGGTAAATATTCAAGCCTAAACATTGTTGTATGGTAAAGATCATAAAAGCGTGACTGCAACACATGTTTACATTTGAATCTGATGACTGGTAGCTTAAATAAATGCTTTTTTTTGTTTGCTTTGGTGGTGGCTCCCCACATATTTTTAGTTGCATAGTAGCTACGAGGATCCTGTGGCTCCCCGCTTGTGCTCTTGAACTACCACCTGTCCACCTGTCACTGACTCACTGAGGATTTACAAAAACCTCAGGAGTCTCCCACAGAGCGGGCGTGCCAGTGGGTGAGAAAATAAGAGAGGAGGCATACTGCGGTCGACAGAGCGTCCTTCGGTACCTCCTCCAGTAGGTTGATTAAAGAGATGGGTTGTGCTAATGGATGCCTGGCTCTCAGACCACAGGAGAGGACACATTACAGATAACTCATCCCAGAGTGGATGACTTGTTATGGGCTTGGTGATCCCTCCGTCAGATGGAATACACTTTAAAATCAATCGTAGAGGTTGGTTCTTTTTTAACACTCAAAAATGTTTATTTTCCTGTCTCCTGTTATCCCATAAGCAATTTTAAAACCTTTGTCATTATTCAGCAACCATGTGACAACTGATCTGAAATACAGTGTCAGTCAAAGGTTTGGACACTGTATGTTACACATCATCCAGTTAGATGTTCATTGTACTAAATAAGTAATTTGTATATTTAAATTGTCAGTCTAACTATCAATATATAGAAAAAACTTTAACTCTGTTTATTACATTACATTGTTATGAGATATGACTTTATTAGTCAATATAATTATTACATCATTTTTTAAAGGACAGCACAACATTCTTGCAATCAAGATAAAAAATTTCTGATAAAGGTTTAGGTGTATTCCTCATTTTTATCCTGAAGAAGGCAGTGTGCCAAAACAATCTTCATCTGTTAAATAAATTCACAGAGGTTATGGGTGTGGAGCTTTTTTCACATTTTTTGGTGTACTCCTTAGCAAAAATAAATAAATTAAATATGATTAAATGTCCCAACAGGGAGGCAGACACTTGGAATAGAGATTACGAGTGTGCTGCAGAGTGTGGAAGACTCTGGTCAGAGTGTGTTTGTGGGTTTTTTTTTCTGTTAGATTGATAATAAATTAACTTCTGTGTTTCCAGTATGACTTCACTCATTAGAAGTGAGGTAACGTTAGTTCCATCATCAGTTAAATATCTGTCACACTTGAAGTGATGAAGTAATAAATTCCAGACAAACATGAATTACGACAACAGTTACGTACACAGTTATATCATACATATTATTGCCCAGGCCCATATCGAATTAGAATACCTTTTGATTGACAGACAGACATTTTTACTTGTCATAGTAGGAAAAGCACAACTGTTATTAATAAAATTAATGATGGCTCTGTTTATAAGTGCTGCAAACTACGCTATACATCCCTATCTGTGTTGTAGATTTGTGATCCACTGTCAATTTCTTTGGAAATTTCAAGTTTATTTGCTGAGTTTATTTGAAATATGTCTCAAGTGAGTGTATAATATATCACTGAAATGTACTGTACACTTTTTGGAGGCGTTTTGGGTATAATTCAAATACCTATGTTGAGCAGGGCTATCTTGTAAATCTCAACGCCTTACTTTTACCCGTCCAGCTTTCTTGTAACATCCAAAGCAAATATCACAGCAGAACAACTCCAGTTTAATGGCAGCGAGGATAGTTACATCAGTTCCTGCATCAGTAAAAAACACTACCCCTGACTTCTCTTTAGCACTGCCATATTCTCTCACTTCGGTCTCAGAGGAATATCACAGTGCAAGAGATGACTTCTAGAAATGTAAATCAAGTCACTCTCCTCCCCATAAACACACACACATACACTGCTCATTCACTGGGACTCTAGAAAAAGCATCGGAAACCAAAGGAGCCGCATACTCCTCCATGGAATTCACTGAGGACAGGATGTTGGCTTCACGGTCACGCAATGCTGCACTCATCCCAGCCTAGGCTCTTTATTCCCATTACACATTATATCATCATGTATCTGCATCAAGCGCCGAACGCTGAATGGGTCAAGACATTGTTATTGTGTTCTGCATGATGTTCAAGTAATAATACAGTGTGTTTTTTCGTGCATCTGCAGAATTATAACCTATTAGATACTACACTTTAAATATAAGCATCATTTAGTTTACAGTAGCTGTTATTTACTGTGCAAGAAATGTCAACCAAATTATTTATTTATGCATCTGAAACAGCCTTTTAAAAATCTGATTATACATTACTGTTACAATATACATTTTAAAAGGATTTTCACAGGTTAATGAGAACCTTTAGAAACTCTTGAGATACTGAATGGAGTTTGTATGTCTTTGTATTACTCTTGTGTATACTGAGAGAAACCTTAGCTCAAAGAAAACTCTGATTTATTGTTTTTGGGATTACAGTACACATACACACACGCACACAAACACACAACAGTCATACCAGCCACATGAACAAATTAACTCTTTCACTCCCTTAACAAAGCATCAGTCTCATTTCAAAGTTTATATTTTCAAAAAAAAAAAGGTAACAGAGCTGCAGAATAACCATCGAGAAGTTGAATAAATTATACAGACACAGATCATTATTTTTTATGAAATGTAACAACACATAACATCACATTCAGAATGTAGGATCAATATATCAGATTATAGTTTCTGGAGTTTAGATTTACATGTTTTCTGACACTGAAATGACTGTATTGGGAGAATAACAATCTGTTATTTGAATGATATAGCAAAAGAAAGGGGGAGAATAGCCATCTTGACAAATCATTTATTAGTATGAGTCTGAATCTTATATTTCCTAAGACACAGATAAAAACATCTAAGAAAAAAAGCAAAATAATTTCTTCGGCCTAATTTCTCCTTTGAATAAATTGTCATTTGCTTCAAGAAAGTTCCCAAAACAGAAATGTGCGTGCTGGAGACAAGTGAAAATATCTCGCACCATATGAAGAATGTTTCACCTATTTAAGTAAAACCAGATTTTATGTTTCAGTCACAGAGTGAACGGCTTACTTTTGTAAGTGTGTAGAGCTAGGTTTTCGCTGTTGCCAAAAGCGTTTTCCTAAATGTCTTTTTTTAAACTTTTCTTGCTTTCTCTAGCAGATCTGGGAAGCCGCTTATCAGTGGAGGAAATGGTCGATTTGATGTGGTGTTCCACTGTGGCCTTGCAGCTGAACCTGTACAGTCGGACAAACATGCATGCACATACTGTACTCTGTGCAGGCTTCTTTTAAAGCGTCAGTGTGTCATCAAACATTCTAACTTTATACAGATTTCACGTCAGGTTTTCATTCAAAATTTTCAGTCTTTCATTCAGTTCTCTCAAGTTGATCCCTCTGTTACAAAAAGAAGCAAATGCTCTGGAGGCTTTCCATTTTAAAGTGATCAGTTACAGGGAAATAAGTTTTATCTGCTATTTTTTTTAAATTATTACTTACTTAGTGGTGGCAGCATCAGTAGAAAATTAAAAAATAAAGTAAGAATAATGATGCTGTAAATTGTGGGCTTTAATCTAAACATTACCATTGCTTGCTACTTCTATCAAAATACTACAAAGCTATTTCAGAAAACAATCATCTCATAGTCAGTTTTTATCAAAATGATGATAATGATGTTATTTTTGGTGCCTGTATTCCTCTTGTGAGTTTAACATCAGTCATGACTTTGCTCCGTTTAGTCAGGAGCACTTCACTGTGAGATAATGTAGGTAAAGAAGAACTTGTGACAGCGACTAAGAGGGTGATGAGTGAGTGAGAGAGGAAAAGGAGGAATGAGTAAGATGAAAGGAGAGTCAATGTGCTGACATAGCCAGTAGAGATTTTATCCCATGCCAGCAGAATAAAGGCACATTTAACTATCTCTCTTTGTAGTTAAAAATAATGTCAACAGGTTTTCTTAAATGTGTTTTTAATAGTGTTGTATTATTAGAATGAAGAAAGTAGGAATTGGGAAAAACATAAAAAATGCTCCTTTTTGCCGCAGCTGGCTGTAAGGGCGTCAGAAGCTAGTTTGATTGACGTTAGCGGACAGGCTACCAGTGCTACACCATGCGGAAGAGAGACAAAGACAAACTGCTGTAGCTATAAGTCATGGATAGCCTGTGTGTTGCTAGCAGGGATTTTGAAGAGCAATGACCAAACCAGCATCTAACGGGTCCAAAGAGATATTTCAAGGAATGTTTACATGCTGTTTAATGTGCTGCAGCTGAGCAGCTAATTGGCTATCTAGCCTGCTACATGATGTTAGCGGTGCACTTTTCCCCGGTGAATGTTTATTTGGTGGCTCTTTCAACAAACTAAGGTGCAGGACAAGATGTGCATGTTTGTAAGTTAGATAAGAAGGAGACTTTAGCAAGGAAAGCTAATGTGGGTTGTTGTTCAGAGTCTATCGCTCTTGTGTTGTGTAGCAGGATGCTATCAGGCTCAGTGTGACCATCTGCTCTGCTTATGATCAAACACCACGTTATCGCTTTATGCAAGATTTGATTTGCTGTATCGAAATAAGGTCTCCAGCTACGTAATCAGATGATGGAATGGTATTTCATCAAAATAATGCAAAACCATGAATTCAAAGTGTTTAAAATATAAATGTCTCACCTTTGGTTTCAGATTTTTTCTCGAAGGAGAACACAGGACAAGTGATTTACAGAGCAGATATGTGAGCTGTAGTCAACCAAAAAGAGGTTTAATTTCAGTTGGACTTTAAAACCGTCCTTCACAAAAAACCTGACAATAAGGTTTTTGGCAGTGATTGGCCAGTTCTTTCCTTTTTTTCATCCTTCACACAACTACTTTTATCACTATTCATGTGTACAAAAATATGCAACTCCATGGATGCCTTCTAGGAAAGGCAGTGCAAAAGTGTGTGCCCTTATCCCGATCTGTATGCTTTAACTGCTTCAAGACTACTTCTAAATACACGCAAAAAAACACAGCGTTCTTGGAGAGATCGGAGAGGCTGTGGGAAGCAGCCAGAAGGGTCTATGACAGCCCGCTTCCTCCTACTATCTATGTAGGCTGTTGTAGGTGTAGCGCACACAGCAGACTACACATGGCAGATTTGTTATTTTATGCCACGAGCCCAAGTATTTGTGGTAGTTTGAGTAAACACAAAATACTCTGAATGCTGAATATTTACCTTGTGACCATAATGTCAGCAAAAACTGACACAGGACCCCTCTGACCAGCGGGGCCTCAGGGCTATCAGTAAAAATGTGGGTGCCTGTAAGGTCCTTACCATTTTTGTTTAACATGCTGTAGTTACCAAACTAATTTGCAACAGGTCACTGCTACACAGAACTGTGCAGTTGCCCAGTTTGTCTTGGGTCTTAGCAGATTATGGTGTGAAGATGAACATTGGATGGTAAATTAGGAATAAGTTAGTTCATTATAATCCGGCATTTGTGTTTTCATAAGTGACAAAGCAGTTTGTTTGTTTTTCCAAGACCTACAAGTTAAAAGTGCACAGTGCAGCAACTGATTCAGTCTTCAATGTGTTTTTTTTATACATTTCTCAACAAATCTCATGTCAGTATTTTGATGTTTAGATTTTGTATTGTATCAGTCTGCCCCCCCCCCCTCCGATTTTACAGTGAAGAGAGTGCGTCACTGCCAGCTCCCCCACGCCAAGTGATCAAGTGATGTTGTTCTGTAACTGACATTTCCTCTCTCGGGGGAGGCAGGCCCCGTTTTCCATGCCCGCAGGTTCCAGCTCTGGTGTGGGATTCCCAAGGCCTCAGGAAAGCACAGTTTACAACATTCCCACAGTGGTGGCCACTGAATGACTCTCTTCCTCTTCTCCTCTCTTCTGTTTAACTGGGGTTTCTTCTTGCCCATGTTGTTGTCAGGCAGTGGTTTGGGAAGCTGCCCAATGGTTCCTGGTTCTTTTTGTGAGGGGGACAAGGAGGAGGAGGAGAAAGAGGAGGAGGACAGGACCCCGCAATCCACCCACCTCCACCCCAACCCACAGTCCCCCTCACCCTGCCGTCCACGATAGCTCCACAGCTTTGTTCCCCATCCAAGACATCCCTTCAGACTCCTAACCACTGGATCTTCTCAGTGGCGGAAAATCCTTCCCATGAGCAACTAGGCTCTACGGAAGTAATTAAACATGGGTAGTTTGGTGTAATGGACATTGTCATGCTGCCATTAACTGGTCCCCCGGCTCACCAACTCAGATACACAGCAAAAAAAAAGAAAAAGAACTGTTTGTTCCTAAACTTTGCATTTTGACATACAGCAGAGCAACAATCTGTCAACTTCCCATGCTCATGGGAAGACAGCATATAGATGTCAACAGGTTCATCACATCTGTATATTTCAGTGTTTTTATGTACTATGTTCAAATAAAACAGTGAAGACTGACATGAATGATAGAATAGAGAGACTCCTAACCCAAAAGCCTCTCATCTGAAAGTTTACAGGCAAAACGTCTTCAAGAATCTACAATAACTCCATTTGCTCTTGACTCAATACTTTTGGATATAATCCAAGACCTGAATGACTGAGAATCTTCACAGAGACAAGACTCCTAACACTGAACTTAAAGTTGTTTTTTTTTAACACATTCACCAGACTATGAGTGTTTAGCCATGCTAGCTGCTCTGTGAGACTTTACTTAGGCACAGAAATATCTAACAACATGTTAACATGCTCACAATGACAATGCTAACATGCTGATGCTGAACAGGTATAATGTTTACCATGTTCCACATCTTAGTTTAGTGTGTTAGCAATTAAGCTAACATTTGCTAATTACCACCAAACACAGCTGAGGCTGATGGGAATGGCATGCGTTTTGACGAATGTTTGATTGACCTAACAATGGAGTGAAAAATGTGAAAAATTAAGGGATTACCAAAGTTATTACAATTCACCCTGAGGGGAACATGACTGTGTGCACCTAACGTATTAGCAATCCATCCAGTAGTTGTTGAGAAATTTCAAAAAATCACAGAAGTGAACATCATGATGACGCATCCTCTGGGGACCATGAATGTCTGTACAACATTACATGAAAAACTGATCTGTTTTTGAGATACTTCAGTCTGGACCTAAGTGGTGGAGCGACCAACCAATCAAAAGAACGACATTGACATCCTTAAAGCAACGCTGTTAAGCAATGGTTTAAAACTATGTGCACTTTAGAAGCTTAAACTTACACTACTTTTAGAATTATATAATCATTGAACATTGTGGCTTCACGTTACCTGTAAAGCTGCTTGGTTAGATGTTTAACCAGCACATTTTTCATCATGCTCCAATTCCAGTTACCATAGTTTGGATCATAATGAACTGATGATGTTATATAATGTCTAATTAGTAAAGTATTATACAGGTCAAGAAGAGAGAAACCAGCCAGTCACATTAGATCTTTTTTCCACACCAGGCACAGAGTCCACTTCTCATTTCCAATCATCACCGCTAATGTCATGGATATGGATAATATTGATCTAATACAATATTTCACTTTTTAAAGACTTTACACTAATCACAGCTGTGTTCAAACTTTTTCCTCTTAGTTTCTAAAGCTTCATTGTTCTTGAAAGGCAGACCATACGAGACGAGCTGTATTACACACGCAATAACTGAATATCCCTTAAATGAGAGGGAACTAATTAAGTATATAAGAGCCAAGTTACAGACTGCGACAGTAATTACAGAAGCAATCACTTCACATCCTTCCTGCCCTTGCCACATTTCAAGACTACCGGCTCCTTTGGAAAACAGTCAAATTAAGACTCATTAAGCCGCTCTGAGGTTTTTAATTAAAACACACTTTTATAAGTTAAGATTCTTTCAATATTTCCAACCATATACTCCTTAATTATATCAATAAAGATGAAGGAATTCCCTGTGTGTGTTGCACCAGAGCACTGATTGAATAGTTTATAGAGCAAGACGGCCTTAATAGAGGAAAAGTGCTTCCGGACGTGCGGTTCTAATCCACATGTGCAGAGTTACACTAAGACACGAAAAATGAAAAATGATCAATATTTTCAGACTCATTCATCCACACCCAAGTTTTCATGTTTAACTGATCTGACACGAGCTCAAACGGAAAGAAGCTGTTTTTCTTGGACCGCTTAACGACAAACTCAGTTTCATGTCATCTCCCTGTTTTTTTTTTCTTCTCAAATATGAGTCACGTTAGACGGTTATATGTTTAGACCGAGTCCACCGCTCTTACTGTGTGGCAACGAAAGGAGCTTCAACCCCTAAAGCTCTAATTGCATTGGGTCAGACGCATAATACCTGTGTGTGTGTTCGTGTGTGTGTGTGTGGCAGCAGTAAACACGCAGTGATGTGATCATTGGAGGAAACTAAGAGTTCCGGAGCGCCTGAGGAATGAGATCATTCAAATTAAAGCACGTGGCAATTACCAAATGGTAATGCAAGTGCAGGAGAGCAGGCAGCCTGATAAAGTAGACACAAAGTGATCGTGGTGGAACTGTTAAGCAATTTACCGGAGAGTTTTGATGTAAACAAACAAAATGTTGTCCTTTCGGTCTTACGCACATAGTCTATACTTGTTAAACAAACACCACTAACATATTCATGACACTCACACGCACGCACACACCAAAAGAATTTTATATGAAAACACCAGTTCCATGGAAAAAAACCTTTAATCCAGGTCTAAAAGCTGTGGTCGCCCTGTGAAGAGATCAGCCTCCTAAAACGTTAGCTGCACAGCATTTAACATCACTTTGCAGGCTGGTCCCCAGTTGAAGCGGAACACTGTGGTGGTATTAGAAGAGGCTGTTGAGATTTTGATTGCAGTTTGTGGTGCAAATAAACTGTGGAATGAACAACACCATTCAGCTTTTCCAGACTCCCAGTGATTTTCTGAGGAAATAAACCATTTACCATCACTGTTTCTCTTTTCTTTCAAAGGCATGACCAAAGAAAATCACTTTAGTGTTAAAATACTGTTAATGTTGATCATGATTTGAAGTTGTTATGTACAAATCAGTCACCAATAAAAAAAAAAGACTTCCTGACATTAAACATTAAGCCTTCAAAAGAGGACTGAGTCTGTGAAAGAGAACCACCTTTGCTTTAAAAAGTGTAATTTTCCAAGAGTTGTTTTTTTTCTTCTGTAGCGATATCTTTCACATCAAACTCTTTCAAACAACTATAATGAATTTATTCACAGTGGACGTACAATAAACAGAGCGCCTTCCCCAAATGAATGGCAACATAAAATAAGTTTGACTTGAAAGAGAGGCCTCTCGCAATGGAAACTCCCCACAGGAAGATAGTGGTTTACCAACTGTCCAGTCTCTGCTTCACTCTGCACTGGTGCAAAGGGGCTCATACTGTGTCTTGTTTGTGTTCTGTTAATGAAAGACTAGCTGAAATGCGTTCTGAAAGGATGAAGCCCTTGAGGACAGATGCTGAATCCTCTGTTCCAAACTCAGGAAAGGCTGATGGAGAGAGATGGAAAGAAACAAAGAAATTGTAAAAGAAAGAAAGAAAGGGAGACAAAGGCAGTGATGAGAAAAAAAGAAAGAGAGACTGTGAGGAAAGAGAGTGAGGGAAGGGGGAGAGAGATGGTGAGAGATACAGAGATATCTGCCATGCTTGAAAGGAAGACAGTGCCATCTAGAGACATCATGGTAACAGTTGTCCAGTTTTGTCCATGATAAACATGCACATTGGACTGGCAGTGTTATCCACCTGGGACAGGTTAACGGTGGATATTTTCATTGTTTTTAAGTTATTTAATCAGATTTATTATATTAAGTCTAGTTCATTTGTAGATTCCAATAGTGAATTTTACCCTCCCATGTTTGCTGTTTCTAGACATAGTTATATTCTAGACAAGATTATAATTTTTGGAGGAGCACAATATTTCATCTTTAAAGTGGTCAAACCTGTATAACAAATCATTGATTTCAGTCACAAGCTTTTGTTCAAATCCATACACACACACACACACACACTCATTCACACTCACTACAGTATGAAACACGTTTGCATGAAGGGAACATATAAAGCTTTTTGTCATTTTCTGTTATTTTTATACTGTTGTCGGATGTCTTTGTTAAACATGGTCAAAGTTCCCAAACTTGAGGTGAACATATGTAAAAAATTATTCCTGAAAGTCACTAGCCGGGACTTCAACCTGCTCTGAACTCTCTGTTGATATGATGACATCAGATTATATGTACATGCCCCCAAACAGCTGTAGCCTTTGTTGCTAACATTGTACCTAAGGTTGTTCCGTGGTTTGTTTGCGTCGTCTACTCGCATATTCTGGATCGGATTCGGGCTTGAACATGTACGTTTCCATTTTGAACAAAGTACGAGAAAAATAAGTGAAATCCTACTACTACTGTTTGTTTACGTAGCCTCCAGAGCCCCTTGGAAGTCGGCTGAGACGCAGCTTTCGGAAGATGGCCAACCAGAACAGAGTGGGCTCATTGGGAGGGGGAGGGGCCTTTAAGCGACAGGAACTAAAACGTCCTGTTTCAGACAGAGGTGGAAGTCAGGGGCTGCATAAAAGACCCGTATAAGATAAAAAAATATTTTTTTGAATTGTAAAGATATTCCAGTAGAGCCCCAGAATATAAATATAGACCTGGAAATGTGCATGATACGTCCCCTTTAATTCCACCCATGGGTTATTTAGACAGAAAACCCAGTCTTTGCCAGACTTTTTTGGATAGAAGGCCCTCATCTCCCTCTGCTGTTGTGCTCCATGCTGCTTCCACTCAGGGTTCCCAGGCTCTGCATTTTCCATGGGGCCAGTTGGGTTTTCACCAAAATGTGGTTTTCTCAACCATTATGACATCCTGGCCCATTTATCAGTTTCATAACAAAAATAAATGTCCCCATTTAGAGCTGTATCAACCTCGTATTCAATTTTATTACTCCCTTTAGAAACAATCACAAATTACGGGACAACAGGGAGAAGCTGGGTTAAAAAACAACACCCGAACCATAATGACGAAACCAAATTCTGTCATTAAGAAAAAGCTGTCTGTCATGACTTTTCATGACCTGTCTTGATCTTAAGATTCTTGGCCTAAATAGTGAACTCAGACAAAACTGAAGTTCTTGTGTGTGGCCCTAAACACCCCAGAAATACATTATCTAATGATACAGCTACTCTAGATGGCATTACCCTGGCCTCCAGCACCACTGTAAGGAATCTGGGTTATCTTTGATCAGGATATGTCCTTTAACTCCCACATAAATCAAATTTCAAGGACTGCCTTTTTTCATCTACATAACATTGCAAAAATCAGGCACATCCTGTCTCAAAAAAGATGCAGAAAAACTAGTCCAAGCATTTGTTACTTCTAGCCTGGATTATTGCAAATCCTTATTATCAGGCTGCCCCAACAAGTCTCTAAAGACTCTCTAGCTGGTCCACAATGCTGCTGCATGTGTACTGACAAAAACTACAAAAAGGCACCATCATATCTTAAAGAACTCATGGGCAGAGCCTTCAACTATCAGGCTTCCATCTTCCAGTTTCAGTTCGGGAGACAGACACCCTCTCTACATTTAAGAATAGGCTTAAAACTTTCTTTTTTGATAATACTTACAGTTAGAGCTGGCTGAGGCTCACCTTGGATCAGCCCCTAGTTATGCTGCTGTAGGCCTAGACTGCCGGGGGCCTTCCCATGATGCACTGATCTCCTCTCTCTTCCTCTCCCTCTCCATCTGCGTGCATTCATGTACTATTAATGCATGTTACTGACTTGGCATCTTCTCTGTTGTTTTGTGCTTTCTCGTCTCACAGGTGACCTTCAGCTGCGGACTGACGGATGTCTCTATGTGAAAAGTGTCCTGAGAGAACTTCTGTTATGATTTGGCACTATGTAAATAAAATTGACTTGACTTGACTTGATTTGAACAAGTCTTCAATATTAACAGAGACAGTCCGCTCACCTACTATTTTTGTTGTATTTACTTGGAGAGTAGAAACACATTTTTGGAAACTCTCTGGTGGGATTCAGTCCTAGGCCAGAGGCATTTCACATGTGACTCCAGTGGCAGGAAACCTAAACACCTACCCTGGGTATAAACCTGTAAAAAGAATACATACATAAACAGTATATGACGGGAATTTCCCTCAAGAGCTGATTAACTACTAATATGCTTGCTGGATCAAAAGCCTGCACCATCTGCGGTTTGTGTTGCCCTCATTTTGACAGAGAGGTGATTTTCTCTCACTGGATTTAACTGAGCTCCAGAGATTCTGTCCATGACACTGGCTGGGATATATTTGTACTATAACAGATCTTGGAATGGGTTGTGAGGAAAAGAGAAGGAATAATTCTCTCATGGTCACTCAAGGAGATGGCTAACAGAACAGGAAGCATGGAAAGTGATCTTACTTTTGAAGAATCTCTCTGCTTTCTGGTGGTGTAGAAGCTCTCCCATGTAGTTTTAGTTTATAAAAAAAAACATACAGGAGAGAATATAGGATTATTGCACATTTACTGTATGCAAGTAAAGATGAGATGTACAAAGCAAAATACAGTGAGATATCGCATTGAACAGTAGAAATGCATGAGAGAAAAAAAAGCTGAGCAGCAGACAGGCACAATAGAAATGAACTTAATAGACTTACAGCAGCTTTCAGGGTAATAAATATAAAGTTATTATATTCAGCATAAAATTCACTTTTCAACCAATATCACTGTCACGTGAAGTTTGGTAAAATGTGCTTATTCAGTGTTTCTACAAATCTCCCTCTCCCTCTCTACAAATGATGCTGACACATGTGTCACTGATTAGACCAAATATGTTAAATTTCTCCGTCTTACACGTTTTTCAGTTAGGATCCAGGATTGATTTGATTTGCTGTTTCTTGCACTTTTCATTACTGATCACTTATAATGTAGGTGATATACAGTATCAGTAATTTCATCATTTTGCCACTCGCTCTGTCCAAGAGTTGGTATTCGCTAACATTGAGAATACATATACAGTTACCACAAGTCAGGACATATTAAGGTTTCTCTGATAAGTGCAATAAATTATTATAGTAATAGGAAGATATGAAGGAGTATTACATATCTCTGAATTTCAAAATATTTGAAAAAGAACATTATTAACTGTTTATTATTAGAAAATAATAAGCAATTAGTGAACCGGGATCACAAAAGACTGTATCCTATGGCTTGTCTTTGAGATTGACAAAGTTAAGGTTGGTGTAGCTCTGAAGAAGAAGAGAGGGCGTGTCAGTTTTGGTGAAGCAGGAAGTTCTTGATGGGTTGTGGTAGTGGTAATGACGGTATGTGGTTTAGACGGCTTTTGCCCATTGCTCTTCGGATCCTGATCCGACACAGGTGTGTCAGCCTACGAGGGCATCCTGAGAAAAGAAAAATGAAGATCTACTCAGCAGCTGCAACAGTGCAACAGTGTACAGATACATGAAGATGGCTAAAATGAACATGTGGTATTTATGCAGATTATCACTCAATTAAAGAGGAACCTTTTTAAATTTTTTCTTTGACATTTATGCTGTGAGTCATGTCAAGTTTTGAACTTTTATGGTCTCAGCTGTCAAAAAACAATGAGAAATAATGATTGTGTAATTCTAACTGCTTCTAAAATAAGTTTCACCAGCTGAGAAAACAGATTTTTTATGAACATTTATGAGCTGAATTCCCTGAAATGAGACAACTATAAAGTGGAAAAGACAACAAGTAATGCTGTCCTTCTTTGAACAAATACTGCAGATGTGCCATAGGCTTTTTTCACAGGAGATATTTTGACCTGTTATAGTAGGAAAAGGACAAATGTTACTAATAATCTTAATAACGGCCATTCTATTGAAGTGTCCCAGTAGGCCATTAGTGTGACTGTGAAATCACTCCCCTGTTATTATATTTTACACACCTGTCAGTGATGACAGGTGTGCAAAGGTTAACAGTAGTTTCACATCAAATGCACTAGAGTGAGGCTAGAGTTGACCTTGGCAAAATCAAGGGGCACTGTGATCCGAGCTGCTGCCCCAACAGGAAAGAAGTGGACGGCTAAGAATGAGGCACAGCAGGCAAAATCTGCTCTCCACCATGGCGACCTCCTGGGCCAGGTCCAACACGGAAGAAGTGGCTTGTGGCTTGGCGGAAAACAACCTTGCTGGAACAAGGCATCCTCACTAGAGCAGCGGAAGTTGGTCATGGCTGAAATCCCCTGACTGGAGGAGTCGAGTAGATGTGCCAAAGCAATCTAAACAGGGCCAGTGGATGAGATGGGACAGTGTGGAAAAATAGTAGATCAGCTGGAAGGACATGTAGGAGATGAAGTCAACTAGGATAAGTTTCCTCATTCGAGCAACCTACGATGTCCTTCCTACCCCTGAAAATCTCAACCAATGGCTGGGCAAAGATCCATCATACCCCTTGTGTTCAACAGCTTCACTTAGACACATCCCCACCAGATGTAAAGTGAACCTCTCCTAAGGGTGGTACACCTGGAGACACAATCAAGTGCTCAAGTGTCTGTCAGCAACTCTGGAAAGCAGACGAACAACCAACAATGCCTTGCTGCCCAGAACAACCAACGCAGTTATGTCAATTGCCTTTGTTCGGGAAGGGGAACAAAGACAACGGAACATTCCACCAAGGACCAGGTTTGGACAGCTGGACGCAGCCTGGGACTGGCAGATGCTGGTGGACATGGGCCAGTGGATTACAGCCCTGTAAGCATAGTTCCATGATAGCCATCACCAACCTGAGGCCTGGTCTGGTCCTGTGGTCCATCTCTCAGCGCATGGTGTACTTTGTGGAGCTCACAGTCCTTTGGGAGGAATCTGTGCAGGAAGCCTTCAAAAAAACGACACTGCGATATACACAGCTTGCAGTGGAGGCAGAACAGAAGGCCTGGAGAGCAAAGATCTGCCCAGTAGAAATTGGATGTTGGGGCTTCGTGGCAACATCAGCTGATGAGGGATCTGGGGAGCAGTGGACAAGCCCTATGCCAGGCCATCAAGGAAATAAGGTGGCAGAGCGGAGTAGCCAGTGGCTCTGGCTGAAGAGGAAAGACTTCAACCGGTCTTCCAAATAAGCTGGATAGGCAGATGCAGAGGGGGGTGGTTATGGGATGCACCGCTAAGCCTACTGGGGACGTCATAGGCCCAGTCCGCGAAACGTTGGTGAAAGTAGGAGCCCACTTGACAACCCCAAAGACATGTCTACCCAGACTTTCTCAACATTGGATTGGATAGAGCAGGTCAGTGTTTCGATACTGGGAGCACGGGAGTTAAAGAGGTGGCACTTTGGATTTTAACATCATGTCCTGTGTACTTGAAAACATCTATAAAATGCAACACATTGCATTGTGGGGATGTTATCAGGAAGTCCATACCATGGACACTTCTTTTTTCATTCTACTGAATAAACTGAATTCCACTGACTCTGACATGTCAAAATGTCTTCTGTGAAAAAAAAAATCAATTGTACATCACTAGAAGGTTGTGGATAGGCAGTGTTTAGGTATGAATGTTAAAGGTCCAGTGTGTAGATGTTAGTGGCATCTAGCAGAACAGCAGAAATGGAATATAACATTCATAAGTATATTTTAATTAGTGTTTAATCCCATGAAAATAAGAATTGTTATGTTTTTGTTACCTTAAAATGAGCCCTCTATATCTACATAGGGAGTGGGTCCTCTTCCACGGAGCCCACCATGTCGCACCATATGTATCTGCAGTAGCCCAGAATGGTTAAACCAAACAATGGCTCTAGAGAGGGTCTTTCGCATTTTTCATGAGTTTTACGGCCACCGTAGGTTCCTACACGCTTAGAAGCGGAGGGTGAGGGGAGGGGTATTCAGTTGGTTGCAATCTGCAACCTCACTGCTAGATGACACTCAATCCTAAACACTGGTCCTTTAAGTAGGGCATCGCTCCAAGAGATTATTTACTCTTTACAGGGCTGAGAGAGACTCACGGGGATGAAGCCTTGACATTAAAAAACAAGGCAACCTGTCTACAGTGCCTCCCATGTGCAAACCTTTTATTTTTTTATATTTTAAAAAGTATACATATTTATTAGAATTCTATACTGCATCGTGATGTGATTTTTTCTCAGTGCCTGCTGGGATTTCTCCTCAACGATCTCCCGAATGCCTCTGGCTCTGTATAAAATCCTTCCTTGCACAACTACTGGTTAGGAACATATCAGTCTTCACTGACATCTGCACATTCACAGATTTTTTCCCCCATGTATTATTTTTACTCACTCCGCGCCTCCAGAAAGACCCTGAGTGCCTCTGGATCGACCTTCCGCCGGCTAGGAGCTTCAAACTCCGACTCCCAGGGCACGAGGGCCGGGTTAGCCCCGTGGTCCAGCAGCAAGTGGATGAAGGCCACCTCACATCCATGTCGCAGCACTGCATCCAGCAGGCAGGAGGCCAGGCCACGGGTCAGAGCCTCATGGCAAACAGGCCCAGTGTAGTTGAAGTCAGGCTGAGCGCCAGCCTGGAGCAGCACCCGAAAGCAGTGGAGGTGGTGGTAGGCAGCACTGATGTAGAGAGGACACACCACTAATGTGTTGAGGGTGCGGGCACTTAAGAGGAGCCGGGGACCCAGCTGGTGATCCATGTCAACATCAGCTTTGAACCTGGAAGGGGCAACCACAGTTACCGTTAAACTTTATTTTAATCATGGAGACATCTGAGGAAATTATAGTGGTTGACTGCAGAGAAAATCATCTTAATATAATACCCCAGAGGACTTCTTAAGGATGATGACACAGTATGTAACAATCCAGATTTAAGCCCATAAATTGCGGTTTGGAAATATGTGAGTAAGAATTTCTTTGAAAGCTCATACAGTCCTCATGAAATTAAAGATGTCGGGAAGACATGCTCATGACAGTTTTTGGTATTTGAGTCTTCTCAGATTGTTTGTCTTGTGAGATATTCAAGTGTCAATGTGACTTATGTCCCATGTGGGCTGCTGTTGTTGACTGATGGGACTGGAAAGATTTGTTTTTGTGCAAAAGATAAAAGAAGCCTTTAAAAAAAAGCCAGGAAATAACCTAAGCAGCCTGAAGCAGTGGAAAATATGACAACATACAGCTAGCAGTGAACCAAAATGATGACACCTTCATCACAATACACTGCATTGACATAAAATAAAAACGTCTCTAAACAAGAAGAGTGAAGGCTGAAGATAGACTTTTTTTAATCATGGAGAGGAAAACAGTGATTAACAGTAATGTAATTTTCAATTTGCTGATATTCTTTGTGAAGTTAATATTCATAGGTTGATGACCAAAAGAAAAAAAAACAAAAGTTGTAACTTTCAAATTGTTAGTACGCTGCAATATACAGCAAATGTCTCACAATCAAAACAGCAGGAAAAAGTTCTTTAAATCTGTTTTTTAACATTGTTCTCACTTACTGACATTGTACATGTGACCACATTTGTCACACTAGGGCTGCAACTATGATCATTTTCATTATTGATTAATCTGCCAATAATTTTCTCGATAATCGTTTAGTGGAAAGATATATAGAGAAAAATACCATTTACAATTTCTCTAAGCCCACAGTGATGTCTTCAATTTGCCTGTTTTGTCCGACCAACTGTCCAAAACCTAAATATTAAATTCAGTCATATATGACATAGAAAAGCATCAAATCATTTAAGACGCTGAAATCAGTATTTTGCTTGACAAATGACTGAAATGATTAATCAATTATCAAAATAGTTGCTGATTAATTTTCTATATATCGACTAAGTCGTTAATCAACTAATCGTTGCAGCTATAGTTCACTGTACTCATGACCCATATATGAGAAAAAAAATCTAATTTGAGATGCTTGTACAGCTACAGATCACCAACCCAGTACATCCAGGTTTTATTCTGATCCTCTCCTAACCTCACCTGATGAGCTCCTGCAGTATGTCCAGCCTTCCCACCCGTGCAGCGTGGTACAGCGGGGTACTACGGTGGTGGCGGCTTCCGTTGGGGTCAGCTCCAGCTTCAAGAAGGATCCGGACACAGTCCAGGTGACCGTTAACCACAGCTACGTACAGGGCTGTTTGGCCTTTTACATCAACTAGATCCACCTCGGCACCCTGGGCGATCAGATAGGCCACGCACGGAGCGTGGCCTGCTGTGGCTGCAATCCGCAGAGGGGTGCAAGGAAGACAGCCACAACACCACACAGACTTCTCATTGATACGCCTGACACCAAAGAAGAGAAATGAGAGGTTGTAGACTTAGATCCAACATATTGGATTTGAGCAATGTTTACATAAATGTACAATACACTTTCACTGGAATAAAGAGGATTTGCAGCCACACAAATGTATGCAAAAACAATAATTTAAACCAAAGCCTTAAAAATATCATTGCTGTGCTGTCAACAGAAACTAAAATATGTACCACAACTACCTGCTAAATTATACTGCCTTCAACACTACTGCCTCAGCCAAGTTGGCAGGGCAGGGCAAACCCAATGGGGTAAAACCTATTTTATTGAAGCATGTTGTAAACCATGTGGAGTGGAGATGAACTGACTTAAGCCAGTAATAATGGGTTTGCTGGGTGTGGACACAGAGCAAGTATGACTGGAGCATACAACCACTGTGGGATTGGGGTTAAATGTGTGATGACCACTATGAGGTGGTCCTTTGTGTGTCTCTCTGGGTTGTTCCAGACTCTGACACTTCCAGTACCTCTATGCAGACAGCCTGCCACTAACTCCAGTGTGAAGAGTTTCTGTGCATGATCCCTGCTGTGGCCACCAATTTCAAAGCACTGAAGCACGCTTTGATACTTTTGAGTGATGAAGAGAACAACACCCAGCACATGGCCTCTGTTATGCAGTGTAAGAATGTTCTGTGGTGGGGATGTTTAAGGACATATCCTGTGTCTCTCAAGCTGTCACTCAACACTGCACAGAAACCACAAACCACTTGGTGCCACACATGAACACTCTCTGGACAAAAGCTGCCAGCTCTGCAGTACAACAGTGTTACAGATTATACGGATACAGATTATTGTAAACCCCTAAAAACAAAAACAAAATAACTAAAAATGTTGTAAAGGATATGTTAAAACTCCTTGTTGTTGGACACATTCAGTAATCTAAGAAAGCTTTATGTAAAGCAGAGATGTTGAAACATTATCTACCTTTTCTCTTTCCGTCTGTCTTGTCTCTCTACTTACAGTACAATGAACTCCCTTCACCATGCAGACTGTGTAACAGTAGTGGCTTTGTGTTTTTTAGTCGCCTTAATTAGCATTTGGCTTTTATTGTTTCCTTTATTCTTTTCCCAGTAAAGCGCCTTGTGACTTTGTTGACAAAAGTGTATTTTATAATCTCATTATTATGCTCCCTTACTGTCTGAAGCCGTCTTCCTGCAGCAGGTTCCTCAGGGTATCCAAATCCCCAACGTAGGCCGCGTTGTGGAGCCGCATGTCATCCTGCTCCAGAGGCTTGTCGCAGAACTGCTCCTGGAGCCATTCCTTTAAGTTTCGGCCTGGAGAGGACACACAGATTTAGGGGAGCTGAACTGTCAAAGCTGGTCTTTTCTGTTCTTATTGTGCAATTTGTCACCAAGAAAAGATTAAATTTACTGTTGTAGAAAGCAAAATCACATCATTAAAAAAGCTTCATACTGTATGTGCTGTAGTCTAGTTAATGCTCTCCTGCCTTCTTGACAGTTTTTAATTAGACTGCATATTCAAAATACCAAAAGGCCCTGATGAATTAGTTGGAGGGTTGGTGGATCACGCTTTTTTTTCTCGCTGCATCATTTGGTTACATAACTGTGCAAGAGTCCCTTCTGAATGTGGGAAGACACACACAGTGATACGTTACTGACTGACAGGAGGTGCACACAGTAACCAGAACACCTGGTTAGTATATTAGCAATTTAATACAACACTACTGTACAAAGCCGTCGCCTAAAAAACTTAGCATAGATGTGACTCAAGGCCTGGCTGACACAGTCTACTTAGAAATTTAACACAGGCTTCCCAAATGTAGTTGAGCTTGAAGGTTTGTCTAAATTCCCAGATGTACTTATAAATTAAACTATTGTGTTCTGTTATTATGTCTATTAGAGCCGCAACAATTAGCTGATCGTCAGAAATGTAATCACCAACTATTCTCATAAACATTTCAAGCAATTTTTTTTAAAGGAAAAATGCTAAAAATCTCTGGTTCCAGCTTCTTAAATCTGAGTATTTTCTGATTTTATTTAGTCTTCAATGATAATAAACTGAATATCTTTGGGCTGTAGATGTTTTTCAGACCAAAGCAAAACATTTCAGGTGACATCTTTGGCTTTAGTAAATTATGATTGACATTTTTCACCATTTTAAAGACCAATCAACTAATCAATTAATCATGAAAACAATGAACACATTCATTAATAATGAAAATAATCCTTAGCTGCAGCCCTGATGTCCATCCCTTATAGTCATATTTATCTAAACAGCTCTTCCGGTCACTCTCCTCCATTTATTGTAACTCTATAATTAGTATGACTACAAAAAAATGCAGATAGAGTGTTAGCAGGAGTGCAGACCTCTGTAATAATGAAGCTACAGATGTTGTTTTGAATCCACGGGCCACACCTTATTACGCAGGAGCCACCCTACACAACACATCAGTAATATCTGTGATGCGTATTAAAGCCTGTCTGGATTTGAGTTTGTTATTCTCTCTCTCACACACACACATATACACACACATATGGGCTGCACTTGCAGGATACATGCTCCTGAGGACTGATGAATCATCGTAGCTCACAGCTGATTCAGCCATGGTTACCTGCAGCAGTGGCACTGGGCAGATCAGAAACAGTGATGAGCGGAGGGAAACTGATACCAGGCGGCTCGTCAACATCAGTCTCTGGACCCTCGGCCATGCTGCTGAAATGTCACACCGTCAACCTCAAAACTTATTGGTCGATTTCGGCAGCGGACTGACACTGACTTCCCCCCGAAACCCGACGATCTAAATCAGAGAGGAGACATCAAAATAAACAAAGTTGACAGCGTGGATGACGGTGTCTGCTCAGCTCACTGCGTTACTTCCTGACTGCGCTCAGCTGGACTCATTTAAAGGGGAAACGACGATTTAATGTCTGAACAGAAGCAGATTGGACTCAAGACAGCCGCTTTTCTGTGGCTACAACATCTTATAAAAGGCAAACTAATTGCAAAATAAATAAACAAACTAATTAATTAATTAATTAAAATGATAATAAATGTTAAAAGGAAACATTTTCTTGATTTTAGGATTTTAGATGTGCAAAACTCCCCAAAGTTCCTCCTTCAGAAAATGTTGAACAGTCACAAAAACATATATATATTTTTTAATGATTACTTAATTTTTATGAAGTTTTTTGTTTTGAATTGTGTATTATTTTTTTTCCCTCAGCATGAAGGTCAGCATGTTTCAAAACCTTCTCCACACTTGGAATAAAGTTTTAATGTGGAAACAAACCACCCTTTATTTATTTTGTTATCCTAAAATAAGTAAAATTCAAATATACTGTGTCTAAAAATGTTGGAATCAACCTAGGAAATATCCAACATGTGTTATGTTTTTAAAAAATTGTCTGCTACAATGCCCAATTCCCAGAAAAATATAGAGGACTTGTCCTCAGTATCCTCCTTGGTAATCCTTAATAGAAATAACATACAGTAGGAGAATACAGGTCATTATAACTACAAAACAGACAAACACAGACACAGTTCTGGTTGAAAAAAACATAATATTACATAAATTGCACTCCAAAATGTCCAAAATGTCACTCAATAAGGAGTGTTATGTTTATTTGTGGAACTGTTATGGCCACATTCTGGATGATCATTATAAAGGTCAAAGAGCAGTTAAAAAAGACTCGTGATCCAAAGACCTGATATTCTGTTCATCTGCTGGCTGCAGTGCAGATACTCCTGGATGAATACAAAAACCGATACCTAAAATGTTGTGTCAACCGTCTTTGTGTGTGTCTGTGGCCGGTGGGTGGGTAACATACACCAGAGGCATGCGGCCATCTATGCTGCCTGACGACAGATGAACCATAAGACACTGAGCCTCTGGTGGTGCTCTAAAAATAAATGATCGACAGTGCCATGTCCCCATAAGTGGACAGGTCGCTTACACACTTCCAAGCTCTGTGAACACAACCATATTTCATGGTGGGAAAGGTAATTCGATGTATTGATACACCAGATGCCACATCAGTTAATAACAATAAAAAGTACTGAGAGAACAATAAAACACAGTTCACAGTGATTTTCAAAATATTTTTAAGACATGCAGTATGAATCAAAACGTCAGTAAGTAAGCAGCCAGATTCAGACCCAACAGTATCACAAAGACTTGGAAAAAACAAAGTGCACTTCAGCCCGATGAATCCACACGTATGATTTAATGATAATTTAATTAATCTGGTCACGCTGCGAGAGATTTAAAAAGTCCACAAGGACACACAGAAGACAGACCTGCTGAGAAAAGGGAATTAATGACAGACATTAATCAGTGAACATGCACCATAAAAGGCCAGAAAGCTATTGGCATTCATTCTGTAGTAAAATCTGTCTCCAAGTCACGGCCACGCTGCAAATTTGGGAGAGGTTATCTGACCGCTCCAAACTCTATCCCTGTATTATATCCACACAAAGTGTAGTTAATTGTCAAGATTAAAGTCGGATTCAAGATAAAAGATTAAAGGATTAGTGAGTTACTAAAGACCACGGACGCGAAAATGAAAGTCACTCATTAGCAGCATGAACCATTGTGAAACTGAAAGGACAAAATCAATTCAGGCTTCTTTTTTTTTAATAGTGAAGAGGCAGCCATGTCTTTAAGTCACTTCTTCTTTGCAGAACCACAAATGCAGATGGACAATGGAGCTGTCCTTTCCATGGACTGCGCTCTAGTCGTGTTTTTTAATCCACCTGTTGAGACAGGGGGCCAGCGTCTTTGCTGAAAGCAGGTGTCCGTGCCGTCTGCATGGGGCCTTTTAGCTAAATCGCTGACTTGCGTCACAAATGCTCTGTCCAAATCTTGCTTAATAGCTTCTAAAGGGGCTTTTTTTTAATACATTCTGTGTGTGTGCGTGTGTGTGTGTTGCAGCTGTTTTGTGGTGTGCCAGAGAAAAGTTGCTCCTAATGTTTCTTGAGGATCTTGAAAAGAACATTAAATGTTTTACTTCTGTCAGACTTCAAAAGAAAAAAAGTCTCCTTGAGAGTGTGACTCAGCCATACCAGACTACATAATGACTTCATACGAACTCGTCAAAGTCACAAACCATTTATCATTCTGTTCATAATGTAAGTCGACTGCAGTCCATACCTCTCATTACGTTGCCATTATATGCTTTAATTGACTTTGAGTCTGTAGCTTTCTCTAAACGGCACTCAGAAAAAGTTGCTACTCGGCTTTGACTCTTTAAAAAAAAAAAAAAACAAGACAAGGAGACAAATATTTATTGCAATGTAACCATTTATTTCACTCCACTACAAAATTATATAATTTGAACTATGATACAATCTCCACATATACATAATGTACAGTTTAAAGTGAAACTGAGGATATGATACAAATAGTTTACAGTGTAAATAATCCCGTCATATAAAGACATACGCATGAAGTTTCAGGTTCTCACGTTCCAGGATAAATTTAGATTTTTCAATAGGTTACTGTTCATATTTATATTTGATAGACTGAATATAATACTGACATGAAAACTGAGTAAAATCAGACTAAATGATATTACATTTTGACTGTTGAATCCTCAAAGTGAATTACTCTCAATTAGACCTGTCAGATGAACAGTATTAACATAAATAATTCTCACTGAAGTCACGTAGTGTTCCCTTTTTTTTTAAAATATCAGCGTCATTTCACTTCTTTCCTGTAGCCGTTGATGCCCATAAACAGTCTAAACAAACAATATCTGCCAATCAGAAGCCATACATTTCTATCATGTCTATCTGTATTTATTTATGACCATCGTCATAAATAATTCAGGCTTCTACAACCAATTTACAAATGATATCATCCATTAAATATCTAAAGCAAAGATTACAGAACTGATTTATGTTTTCAGAACAGACATTTTGTCACCTATCCGTGACAATGACAGAGAGAATGGAAATGGGAAACATATGTTTTGATGGTCTACAGAGAAAAGGGGAGCAGTCTCTACAGTATTTATGGTCATCACATTTATAAAAAGTGAAGGTAGTTTTGATACAACTAGAATTACTGGGCATTATGGTAAAAATAAACATTTAAAATAATGGATTACATTTGTCAATCCAATCTGGAAGTCACAGCAAGTGTTTTTTTGAAATTATTTTCTGTAAACACAGGAAGTCTTCTATGTCTTCTGGAAGGCAAACATGCAGTAAAAACAAACATGTAGCTACTGCATGTGTATAATGTAAAGTTTAATTGCTATTATTGTATTTAATTCAGGGTGATATAGGCCACTGAGGATGGATGACTCCTCTGCTCTTCTTTAGTTATTTGTATTTCATTCATACAAGGACTACAAGGAGATTTTGAGGGACAGTGGACAAGTCTCCTACTACAGTTATCAGTCCAGTATTGCTTCATATTATCACCTTCGCTCTAGAAAGCACAATTTTTAAAGTCCAACTGAAATCACATTTAGTCATCCCTTTTTTGCTGTAGAAAAAAATTTATTTTTTTAAAAATGTATTAATAGTCTATTATTAAAAGGAAGAAAAAAAAGGTCTTTGGGGAAACATCAGAATTTCTCCTTTTCATTTCAATCAGACTTTCAAGAAAAGGAGGCGGTAAGATTTTACCTTATTTCTTCTTCATTTAAAGGTAGAGTCATTCTGGAGAAAGATTGTTGATATTTCAACTAAACAACCAAACAAATACACCCCTTCAGAAGCTCCGCCCCCCCCCAAATTCATGGACACGCATTGCCATGGTGACGACCAAAAGAGAAATATGGCGGTATCCAGGGCAATGCGTCAGCTGTAGAGTCACTTCTTTCTCCAGAATCACTGACTCTACCATTAAAAAATTTAAAGTTCACACACAAAGTTTCCATCTAACCAAACATTGAGTATCCATCACAAAAAACAGAACAGTTTGGCAAATCCTGCAGTACAAATCGAGTGGCGGGACCTCCACGACGGTGGCTATCCTGTACGTCAACTCAAGGACAATAGATACAAGCTTACTTTTCCCTGAAAGTACATAATATTACTGTGCCTACGTTATGTTTTATAAGATAAGTATAAGAGAGAGAAGGAAAAAATTCTAACACTGCTTTGTTGCCAAAAAGCTTTCTACAAGCAAAAGGTACCTCTCCTACTCAAAGTGCTGCGGTGCTTCAAAAGTGGAACAGTGAATGAAACGTATAGATAAACGGCAAGTATTGCTGTGAAAAATAGCTAAAGGGCAGGTTGGGTTAAGTAGCTTCAAAGAAAAAAAGGTTTGGAAGATCAGTATGGCATGAAAAAGGTCCTAAAACAAATTCAAACCTACCACAGTGATACACATTTCAGTCAACTAGGCCACCGGGACCCCGCACATAAGTCTTATATGTAGATCTCTCCTGTCAAGACCTAGAAAATGTATTTGAACTTTCCTCCTGTGTTCAACTAGCTGCAGGTGCCACAAGAATATTTTATTAATGTTTGATTGGAGTAGTCTGCTTACTACTCCAATCAAACTGCACGTTCTATTCACTGCGGCAGCAAAGTTCAAAGTCCTCACGACCAGGAAAAATCACACGAGGCAACACACAAGACAAAAAAAAAGGTGTGCCACACTCTGAGAAACTTGGTCCAAACATGTTAATTATTGTTCATTTTGGAATGTGTAGGGCTTTTGATGAACTGACCACGCATTAAATACGACTTCCAAGTCAAGAGTTGTGCACTGACTCATTCTGCAAAGGCACCGTTATAGAAAAGGGGTAAAAGACAGGGTTGGTTAGTGTTCAGCGCTGGGGGGATTTTTTATTTTATTTATTCATCTATTTATGTCAGTCACAGCAGTTGATACATCTCTAACGTCACTATACACTTTTTCCACTTCATCAGCCAGAATAGCGCTACACCTCCAGACCATCGTATGGAAGCTGTTATTCGCCAAAATCTGACTGATGATGTTTATTTCCCAGTTTGGGTGTGTATGTATATGTTTGGGTCCATCTCCTGTTCTGACAAAACCCCCCCTGAAAGTGCAGTGTTGTTCCAGCCTACGTCATCTGCAAGAAAAATGGTCTTACTGAATTATTCTGAAGTTCACCCCTACATCTTCAGTGCATTTATAGAAAAGTTTATGTTTCTAGGTCTCGTTTCTCACGTCAGGTTCTGGAAGAGAAGTTGATTCCAGTTACCATCTTCTGGATCTTTTCTTCATTCTTCAGTATGTTGGATCTTACGGCACAAATCTTGTCCTGCTGGTCCTTGATCAGCTGCTCCAGCTCAGCTAGTTCTGCCTTGAGAGGCTCCACCGCCCGGTCTGTCGCTCTACGGCAAACACAAGCAAACAAAAAGAGATAATCAATGAAATTCAATGATCTGAAAACAAATTGAAATAGCAGTACACTTGGCTGCTGATAAGAAAATTTAGTCATATGATAATGTGCACTAGTGTAGGAATTAAAATACACTTAACATGTGACTTTAAGGGTGTTCTGTGTGAGTACGAGTGTGTGCGTGTGCCCTCCCACCTCTGCTCTTGCAGCAAGGCCTGTGCATGTTCCTTGTTCTCCCGCCGCCAGGTGTGCAATTCAGCTTGCATGGCATCCATATCCTCCTGGATATAGTCCATGATCTTACCCAAAGGCAGGGTGCTGCGACACACCGTCTGGATGGACGAGCGGAGCCGCTCGATCTCCCGCGTCACCAGGTCCCGCTCTTTCTTCCGCGCTGCTTCAGACACCAAGTTCTGGATATGGAAGTGGTAAATAGAAAGGAGGATGTTTGGGAGGTGAAAACAATGGAGACTTCAACATGTAAAGCTGACAAAAGTCAAAAAGAAATTCTGGGAGCACGCTGGCATTTAAGGGATTAACATCAACTCATTTTAACTCCATAAGCAGGTTCTTTTCATCAAAGTTGTAACAGGCAAAGAAAGAAACAAAAACGGTAACACAGCACTGCATCAAACAGCTCTAAGAACACGCACAAAAATCACTTGTGTGTCCCTAGACCAAAACATAATAAACTCTCTTTAGGAATTCTACCTTTGCCAGCGAAGTCTCAAATGCCCAGAACCAGAGCAAGGCTGCATTTAGTGGTTTAGGATTTCAAGGCTAAAAATGTTAGGCAGGAATCCTACCAACCTAGCTGTATATATAAAGATCAAAAGTGTGGCTGAATTGTGTTGGTTAACGTAGGGGGACTGGCTGACTGGCTGGTGAAGGCCTCTTCTGTATGGTGTGTGGTTGAGAGGAGGGGGGGGGGGGGTTCACTATATCCCAATTACACTCAGTCTCTTGATGGCAAAAAGGAGGGGAAGGTATCAGGGAAGGACCTCCCTTGGCAGGGAGCAAACCCAAGGATGTTTGCTCAGCTGGGCTTCGCAAGGCCTCTAGACTGTGGAAGAGCGTGTGTATATGTGTGTGTGTGTGTGTGTAATGAGAAAGCACTCGGCGTTGCAACCCTAAAGCCACACACACACACTCATGCAGACATAAAGACACGCATTTACACACACATACACACACTCAAACACCAACCAGAGGTTCAGGCGAAGTATACAGTGGATACACACAGCCCCCACCTGCACTCTTGGTCTTTGTCTTGTTTATTTTAGTAACAGGCTGTGGCAGTGGGGTTATTTTACTACAGTATTGAATAACAACTACTACACTTATACCTCCTTTCAAGTTCAGCTCTCTGCCCAATTCATGCTATTTGGCTACACAGATGGGAACACCTGCCTTTAGAAGGCATCAGTAATCATACTTGCGACTCGTAAACTAAATGACAGCTTCCTCCTCAAAACACACGATCTGTCAAACAGTCTGCTCGGGTAGTGGGCTACATATGCTTAGTATAGGTGGCGCATATAGCGTTTGACTTATCAAGCCATCTCTTTAAACAAACCCAACAGCTCAGTAATTAGAATTTTGAAAGGCGACTTGACTAGACAAGACCACACTGCAGCAATGACATCAAACATCATTGTTTGCCACCATTTCTTGTCGGGACGCGAGTACAGATTTCTGACAACCTTTTCTTTCTTTGTTACCCATTTGTGGTGGTTAAAGAGTGTGAGGGTTGAAACGCCTTGGCCCAGGAGTCCCCCGACAAGGTGGGTGGCTTTGCACTGGGCGCTGTGAACCCTGCAGCTAGACAAACACTCTATGGCTCATTCAACCTGCCTGGCTGCGGTTTGGTCTGCGTAGCCTTAGACAGGACCCGTGGCTTCATTCTATTTGCCGTCCCTTTGCTACCTCAGCCCCCCCCCCCCCCCCCTCTCATTCTCTGTTGGAAAATAAAAAACTTGGCGTGAAAACATGACCCTTGCTTCGGGCGCACTCTGTCCGGGTGGACATAAATCACTGCTTTATGGAGGTCTCTGTCAGGGTCTACGAGACCCTTGTGCTCCTAGTTTTCCTTTTTCTCACCCAGATCACAGAACAATATTTAGATGTGGTGACCGCAGGGGAGTGGGAGGTAAAAAAAAAAAAAAAAAAAAGGGGGAAGGGGGGGCATGTTTTCCTATTGTCTCAGGCAGTGATGAAATCCCCAGGCGAGAGGGAAGATACCGCCTCAAGCTGGTGCTAGAAAGGACATGTCTAAGTGTTTTATACCTACAGTTTCATCTTGTAGATCGAGTTATAGCCATCTTGTGAAGGTGCATGTTTGACATTTGAATCTTGTTTTCATCAGAATTTATCTTATTGCTTGACTGTAAAACTCTTGTTGAGTTGAATTACATGCTTTTTAACTACCAACTCAGTTCTTGACCTTTCAGAGAGGGGAAAACTCATGGGCATACTGTAACCATGCAACTGAACATTACAATTTGAAATTCACCCCGTGATCAAATGCCTAATCAGCTCAATTAGGACATACATGCAAAAACGTGATTCATGGGCTGCTTAGAGAGATTTTCAGAGAAGAGAGAAAAGCTCTTCCAAGTAACCTCTGACAAGAAAAGCTTGCATGCATAGAACCTGTCGTGGTGTAGCAACTTCTATGGTTTCATTAACTAGGAAAATAATAAGTTAGACTCCTGTTGTCTTGTTGATGGCGAGAGACCAGCTTCCATCATTAGGAAAGCAGCCTCATTCATTTATCCATTTCTCACTGTTCATTTATCTGCTTCAATTAGCTAAGAACAAGGGGAAGAGAGACAAATGTACAAACCTCTTATTAGAGCAACTCTGCCCACGATCAAGGTGAGTCAAGTTAAGGTTATGAGAGCAAGCTCAGATGTCAGTCACTCAAGACTGTCAGTCTTTATTAACGAAGTGAACTGCTCTCCAATCAACACTAACAAAAATGTGGAAAAAAAAGATTTCTTTCAAAATATATTATAGATCATTGAAGACCCAATATAACAACTTCAGGGCTTCTGGCTACAAATGTTCACTTGGAGACAGTGAAGTACACCCTGATGGTTTTTACAGTTTGTTCCTTCAGAAGATCTTAAAAGTGAGCCAGGGAGGGACGCGTAGGATGTAAACTGGCTCTAGATGTTGTTTATGGGCTTCCTCACCATTTTTTTCATAAAAAGCCATTTAAAAGTCTAGCTAGATCATAAAAATAGCTTGGAGTCAGTGAGGTGAGGAGGAAAACCTTGGGTCAAGGAGGTTACAGGATGTTGTTACAAGGTCACTGTAGCCCCTTAGGGAGACAACTGAGATCACCACCCTGGGGTGAACAGAGTAGAAAACTCCAACAGATAGTAGGTAGTTCAACATTCAAAAGTTTTCAGCCATCTTATCAAGCCATCTCTTTAAACAAACCCAACAGCTCAGTAATTAGAATTTTGAAAGGCGACTTGACTAGACAAGACCACACTGCAGCAATGACATCAAACATCATTGTTTGCCACCATTTCTTGTCGGGACGCGAGTACAGATTTCTGACAACCTTTTCTTTCTTTGTTACCCATTTGTGGTGGTTAAAGAGTGTGAGGGTTGAAACGCCTTGGCCCAGGAGTCCCCCGACAAGGTGGGTGGCTTTGCACTGGGCGCTGTGAACCCTGCAGCTAGACAAACACTCTATGGCTCATTCAACCTGCCTGGCTGCGGTTTGGTCTGCGTAGCCTTAGACAGGACCCGTGGCTTCATTCTATTTGCCGTCCCTTTGCTACCTCAGCCCCCCCCCCCCCCCCCTCTCATTCTCTGTTGGAAAATAAAAAACTTGGCGTGAAAACATGACCCTTGCTTCGGGCGCACTCTGTCCGGGTGGACATAAATCACTGCTTTATGGAGGTCTCTGTCAGGGTCTACGAGACCCTTGTGCTCCTAGTTTTCCTTTTTCTCACCCAGATCACAGAACAATATTTAGATGTGGTGACCGCAGGGGAGTGGGAGGTAAAAAAAAAAAAAAAAAAAAGGGGGAAGGGGGGGCATGTTTTCCTATTGTCTCAGGCAGTGATGAAATCCCCAGGCGAGAGGGAAGATACCGCCTCAAGCTGGTGCTAGAAAGGACATGTCTAAGTGTTTTATACCTACAGTTTCATCTTGTAGATCGAGTTATAGCCATCTTGTGAAGGTGCATGTTTGACATTTGAATCTTGTTTTCATCAGAATTTATCTTATTGCTTGACTGTAAAACTCTTGTTGAGTTGAATTACATGCTTTTTAACTACCAACTCAGTTCTTGACCTTTCAGAGAGGGGAAAACTCATGGGCATACTGTAACCATGCAACTGAACATTACAATTTGAAATTCACCCCGTGATCAAATGCCTAATCAGCTCAATTAGGACATACATGCAAAAACGTGATTCATGGGCTGCTTAGAGAGATTTTCAGAGAAGAGAGAAAAGCTCTTCCAAGTAACCTCTGACAAGAAAAGCTTGCATGCATAGAACCTGTCGTGGTGTAGCAACTTCTATGGTTTCATTAACTAGGAAAATAATAAGTTAGACTCCTGTTGTCTTGTTGATGGCGAGAGACCAGCTTCCATCATTAGGAAAGCAGCCTCATTCATTTATCCATTTCTCACTGTTCATTTATCTGCTTCAATTAGCTAAGAACAAGGGGAAGAGAGACAAATGTACAAACCTCTTATTAGAGCAACTCTGCCCACGATCAAGGTGAGTCAAGTTAAGGTTATGAGAGCAAGCTCAGATGTCAGTCACTCAAGACTGTCAGTCTTTATTAACGAAGTGAACTGCTCTCCAATCAACACTAACAAAAATGTGGAAAAAAAAGATTTCTTTCAAAATATATTATAGATCATTGAAGACCCAATATAACAACTTCAGGGCTTCTGGCTACAAATGTTCACTTGGAGACAGTGAAGTACACCCTGATGGTTTTTACAGTTTGTTCCTTCAGAAGATCTTAAAAGTGAGCCAGGGAGGGACGCGTAGGATGTAAACTGGCTCTAGATGTTGTTTATGGGCTTCCTCACCATTTTTTTCATAAAAAGCCATTTAAAAGTCTAGCTAGATCATAAAAATAGCTTGGAGTCAGTGAGGTGAGGAGGAAAACCTTGGGTCAAGGAGGTTACAGGATGTTGTTACAAGGTCACTGTAGCCCCTTAGGGAGACAACTGAGATCACCACCCTGGGGTGAACAGAGTAGAAAACTCCAACAGATAGTAGGTAGTTCAACATTCAAAAGTTTTCAGGACTTTCTAGGAGAGACGTAGCAATTTTGAAGGGTTTGAAGATTTGACTTCTGATCAAAACCAAAACGTAACGTCAAGGTTGAGGGCTGGCCTGATAACAGACTGTGGCAGCTTGAGGTAGGCACTCCTCATAAACCTGACCAAATTCCAACAAGTCAATATGACCTCTACAAAAGCAATATGACTAATGGAATGCCATGGGGTCATTTCCTTATGTTTCCACAAAAAAGCCTGGATGTTTATGAAGACACAGGGGTCTGCAGAGAGGAGTATTTATTTTCTTGACAATTCTGCAGAGAGTAGTCTGGCCCTTCTCCTTCGTGACTCTCACTCAACAGCCATCCATTTGTATGCCACAGGGTTTATTTATACATTACAAACCTTCATCAAGGCTAATTTGATGGGGGTAAAGTAGTGGGGGGAAAAGAGTACACAAAAATTCTTATGAAAACGCAGCTGCTGCAAGGGGCAGATTCTGTCCAAATAAAAAGAGAAGTATCTTGGAATAATATACAATGCTGCTGAGGGGTTAGGAGGAAGGTCATCCTCATAAATATACAGCAAATTCTTTGGTCACACACACTGTGGTGGGACATGGAAAAATACAATCATTTGACTGTTCAAGACTCCCTTTTATTTACATCAGAACTGCAATGGAGCAGGTAGGCACTGGCATTAACAAAAGCAAAATTAATTTCAGAATGACAAAGAACAGAAATAACAATGGGGATAACATAAAGACTGGATTTTCATAAAAATATACAAATGGTCCAAAGGTCAATATTTTTGTACTGAACATGATCTTAAATCAGAAGGGTTTGTGACTCATTCAGACAATGTTTTAAACATCAGTGTTTAAAAAAGAAATGAATTGTGGCAGCTGAAATTTCAAACCTGTCGTACCACGTAGAATGAGGAAGCTCAATATTTACATTTTTGACTCTGCGTGTTTTAGCGTGATTACAAGGAAAAAAAAAAAAACAACTCCATTAAGCTGACCTCTCCACCCTTTCATGTCAGGAAGGAAGTCATTATAGTTCTTTATACACCTGACGAGGCAAGGCCAATAATGATGAAGGGGTTGAGTTGAACAGTTCCTATGTGCAGACATACTTGCT
This sequence comes from Thunnus maccoyii, assembly GCF_910596095.1. Lineage (NCBI taxonomy): Eukaryota > Metazoa > Chordata > Actinopteri > Scombriformes > Scombridae > Thunnus > Thunnus maccoyii. The sequence continues at coordinate 9,223,183 of NC_056543.1, forward strand.
TTAAGCTTCCCCTTGCAAACCATACAGGATACCCTGAAATGAAGGTTTGGAACCCTTGAAACCTGAGTAGGCTGTATTAAGAAAATTAGGATCAAACCTACAAGGTTATGCTCATGTTACAGAAGGAACTCTGCTATTTTGGCTGTTTTTCCTGTGGTGCATGTGTGTCTTTGTGTATGTATGTTTGGTTTGACTTGAAACATGCAAAAACAACATTAAAAAACGCACGTGTAAAGCTGGTTAAATGCTTGCCTTACAACTTTCTGTCGAGTTATTTCAGTTCATTGGTGGCTAAGCTGAGACAACTTCAGGTGTGAGTTACGAGGGAAGATGTCTGAGGCCGCAGTTAGGAGGGGATAGATCGGGGTGCCTTTCTGCATGAGTGACAGGCCAAAACAGTGCATCCATCAGAGTCAGGGTGGTCAGCTAGGAAGCGATGCTGGGAGAGTATGCTTCAGTGGAGAGGACCACCCAAAGCAGACAGCGTACACCATCTCACACCATGTAGTACAGACCAAACTGTAAGCTTCACACTGATTCACACTCTAAATAATGATGAAAGACTGCACTCTCTCCGTCTGATAAATAAGCTGACAAAAGGGGAATTCGTGAGCAATGACAACAATGCCTCACCTTGAAAACGCAGGTCAACTGTACAAATGTCTGACAGAAAGTCTGAATCAAAGAGGAGATGAGAAGGTAGAAGGAACTTTACTAGAATGCCTGTCCATCATGTGCATACTGTTTTTTAAGCAGAACATTTTTTTCCTGCAGTTCACTCGTGGGGAGGGAGTGTCAACAGTCTACAAAAGCTTGTTCCCAAGATGGCAGATACTTCTAAACTGTACACAGAACAGAGAAGTCTGTATTTCAAAAAAAAATTAAGCATATCTAAGATATTGAGCAACCCCAGAAAACAAGCTCATTTTGCTCCAGACATCTTGATGTGTATATCAATTGTGTGTGTGGTCTGTTAGAGGCCATACATGCTTGTCTGGCTATTAGCCCCTCAGCCTCACTGAAGGGAAACATTTTTGTGGTTCCAAGGCGGTGCAATTACACCTCTCCACTCCATTTGTATATCTTTCTTTTGATAACAACCAGCGTTGCACAGGGCATTTCCATGTGGTCCAAAAGTTTGCCATAGGGACCAAACTTCATAGAGAGAAAGAATGTCTGATAGAACTGATGGTAAGTCTTAACATGGGCTATGAGTCACTGATAAAGATGAGTTAAAGAGAACTGGGCTGACACTGCCCTCTAGTGGAGACAAGAAGAACATACCTGATCTTTAGATTTGGGGGAGGATGGTGACACTTCGTAGTCTTTCTTGGTCTCAAGGATCTTTTTCACAAGGCCACCTACAGTGAGAGACACAGGGAGAATAAATGTACTACAGGGTGGCTTAATTAAAAAAGGAGAGACAATGTGTTGCCCCTTTTAAAATAAAGAGGAACTGAAAATTAACATGACTGTGTACCGTGTTTCTCTTCACCGTTGAGTTCTTGTGCAGGTGCCTGTAATAGAAAAGACACAGTAAACATCCCAGTCTTATGTTTCTCCATCTTTTTTGAACAATCCGCTGTTCAAAATCACTTACCACCTCCATCTCAGGAGCATCTGAGGGTGGAGGGACTGCCTCCTCCACGAGAAATTGCTCATCTTCATCCTCCTCGTCTTCGGACAGCTTCTTCCCATCCATGATGACTGGTGCGGAGGGCTTGGCACTAGACAGCCTGAAAGACACAATCAGCTAGACTCATCTCGAACTGAAATATATAATATAACATATAAGGAGAGACATATTCCATCTTGTGGACACTTTAATCAAATGTAACCATTAGCTGACTGGTTAGACTTGCTCCGCTTGCTTATGACATTTGTGAGTATGTGCGATGATGTCACCTCTCAGCTGGGGCCACATCAGAGTAACTCTCCTGTCTCTTGACTCGTGGAGGTGCTGGACGAGCACTGCTGGGCCGTGGTATCCGCCTGTTGCTATGGAAAGGATTGTGTCACAGAAATAAGATGTTCAACTAACAGCTGATTTAATAACTAAACATGTTTGCAGATGTACAAGTAATTTTTAGCTAGTTCTCTGCTAACAGCTCTCTGTGATTCCTTTTTGAATGAGAGTTGTTCCTTGGAGCATCACAGTAATAAGACTGAAACTACTATAACGTAGCTGCTCAACCAACCAATTGTAACCGATAAGTCAGTTAAAGAATAGAAGGAGCCATGAATGGATTTATTGTGAATTAAGAATGAATTGGTTTATATTTTGGTTGTTTATTTGCTGTTGCACAATCATGGTGATTGATATAATCAGATCACATGGATATGGGTGAGATGGTGGGATGCTGGATGCTAAGAAAGACAGAGAGGGTGAATGAGTTGCCCTATTTTTTGTTGACCTGACCTGTTATTTGTCTCTAATCGCTGTGACTATTTTGAGTATATTTTCTACACGTTATACTAAGTTGATTCTTTTCATTAAGAAATGTTATAAAACATATATTTTGATCTCAGTGAATCTTTTTGGTAGCATGTCAGACCATCAGCAAACATGGCCCTTCCTCAGCCTCTCAGTGACTTCTTACTTTGTTTCCAGTAGTCGTTACATTCATACAAATTATACAAATTAAAGCAATTATTCAACTGTGTAATTTAGTGGAGTTTACCCTGGATTGGGTTCAGGAACAAAACTACTCCCAATTTTAAATAAAACAAAATAATAGAATGTAGTGCAATAACACTCAAACTACATCCTTAAAAAACCTTTACTATAATTAGCTGAATCAACATATTTTATGCTGACTGTACAATTTTGGACCATACTGTATATTGATCGGTTCTGGTCATAGTGTTTATAGGTGACATACATGCTGAAATAGTGATGGAGAGTAGTAGATTATTTTGTTAGTAAAGGATCATGTTTGATGATTACACTGTAAAAAGCTAAGTGTCGTTGTTGTCTGTAACAGACCTGGAGGCCATGTCGGATGGCACTGAGGAGCCTGCAGCGTCTCCATTTTCCAGGGGGACAGATCTCTGGGCTAACTGAGCATCTCCGTCTGTGAAAGGACAATAATAATGACTAGTACATTACATACCCTAATTTATTTCGAGATCTGAGCAGGCAGGTTGCATCATTGTCCTGAGAGCAAACAAACATAGAAAAAAAACCTCAGGAGACAAAGCCTTCTCTTCTCACCCTCTGACTCAATGTGGAGCCTGAACACAAAGGACCACTGTAAAATTTTAGGGACTTTTGTGCTTTCAGTACTGAGGTACAGCAGTTACAGGGTGTATTAAGCCAAATATGGGTAATTTGATTTACTTATGGGAATAATCCCTACAATACTCTTCTTTATTGCAATGTATGAAATCCTCAAAATGCATATTAGACCAACTGCACCAGGTCCTCTGATCCAATTTCCCCATATTAAATTATTGTGTGAATGTTAACAAGAGAGATAGAGAACACTTACCTCCATCACTGTCAGATTCATCTGTACACAACAGACAAGGTATTGTTAGTTTCCACTCTAACACAACTAAGATTATCATTATGGAGCCATGTGACAAACTAAGTATAATAACATAAAAACAGATGAATCAACAGACAATGTGTCTTTCTTTTTAAATGTAAGTTCTATGAAGCTTTTATTGCTTCCTCCAATAGCAACCCTGATGAGTCATTCTATCTCCCACTAAAGGAGGTAGGCGATGATTTTATTAGAGTGGAGAGCAAACAGACAGCTGCCAACTCTAAAATCAATTTAGATCCACTAGAAAAGCCTCTCTGTCAAGTGTTCAGAGTGCAGTCATGAAGGTTATATTAGTAACATCTATTAACTATGTGAGATGTGTCTCATTCATAAAGGTGATTTGACGAGGTGAGGGCTTTACCTTGACCTCCAATTTTAGGTCTCCGCCTCTGCCCTTTGGCAGATGAAGGCCGAGGTATTCTAGCTGGACTGTCAGACTGTAAGAGGAGGAAAGACAAGCAAGAAAAAGAAACAACTTCAAGATAAAAATACTGAAAAGCAACACATCACTCAAGTAATTGTGTTGGGAATAGTTTGGAGAGGCAGCTATGTATGCAAACCATCAACTTACCATAATTTTCTTTGGTAAGTCTGACATACTGAGGTACCAAATAAACCTGCCAACTCATCTTTTAAACATTGCACACACACACACAGACCTCTTTGAAAAATACGAAAATTTAAATTTGTAATACAAGAGGGAAGAGAAAAGTAAAGTTGAGGGTCTAATAATACTCAGTAACTCAATAATGATACTCAGTATTGCTTCAGTCCAGTACAAATCAAACACACTAGACCTGATATTAGAAAATGAAATTTATACTGTTTAAACTACTGACAAATTTAGCCTGAAATGTCCACTAAAATACAAAAACATGTAATATTTTATACAGCAGCATTAAAGTATAGCACACAAACAAGCAGCTTCCTGTACAAAAGCAAAATGACATGAAGCAAAATGACTGTTGTAAGAGGCAGAATCAGCATTGGAAGCTTTGATTCCAGAAATTTAATTAAAAAAATTTGATGAGTTGGAATATAAAGTTTAACAAGACAAGAGTAACAAATACTGTTGGGGTGGGTGGTTTGATTTAAAACTGAAATGCCTGTTCCAGATCTGAATAAGCAAGTTAGAGGACTCAGTTGGTGTATAGCTGACTTATGGAGCTAAAACATATGCCATATGCCATTAATAAGTCTGACAGCACACTGGCAGTGGAGATGTTAAATGCATATGGATGGCAAAGGACAAAAACGAGTACTGGATTGTAACTGCATTGTGCGTTGTGCATTGCAAAAGCCATCTTGACTATTAAAAGAGTGTAAATTGTTACCTGGTTCTCAACTGCCTCTGCAGGCTGTACAGGCAAAGAAAACAGCATTAGGCCAAGCACTAAATAGTCACATTTATCAATTATACAGTTAATAATCTCAAGTCTGTTATACGCTACAGCCCAAATTAGCACTAAACCAAGCAACCTGCCACCCCAAGACCTTTGCAGTAGTCACTACATTTGAGCACTAAAACGTCTGCAATTTGCGGGCCTAATTTTCTACTGATTGTTTCCGCAGGGTTGAATACCTCTTCATCTGAGTTTGGTTCCTTCCAAGAATAAGAGGCACAGCATTAAAAAGAAATACATTTGAATTTCTCTTGCTGTACCGTATAAAATGTCAGGTTTCATTTTTCAACATTAAACATGTATAATCAGTGATGATCTCTATGCTTCTTGACCTCACATACAGGAAACTCTGCCACACCATAATTGCAGATGAGACAACTGAATGGTTGCAAAGATAGACATATACTACCCACTTTCTGCCAAAGAACGGAACTTACCGCTGGCACAGGTTTGGCTGTTTTGCTGGGCTCTTCGGGGGAGGGTTTTTGCTGCGGTTCCTCTGATACTCTGGACTAAGCAGAAGCATACACATCAAATGTAAATAATGGTATTTGTTGTTAGAAACTCAGCTGTGCATGGGTTAACTGGCGTACCTTGCTGTTCCCGCTTCTGTTCCTCTCTTCGCCCTCTTTGTGTCGCTCTCTCTCTTTCCCCCGCTCTTTGTCTTTTTCTCTTCGTTTGTCTCTTTCCCGGTCTCTGTGAGAATCTCTGTCTCTCGTTTTTTCTCTGTCTTTGTCTCTCTCCTTGTCTCTTTCCCTTTCTCGATCCCTCTCTCTATCCTTCTCTCTGTCCTTGTCTTTTACTCGTCCTTTGTCTCTGTCCTTGTCACGCTCCCTGTCGCGGCTCTTGTCTTTTTCGCGGTCTTTGCCGTGGTCCTGTTCGCTGCGGTGGTGCTTGTCAGAGCGCTCCCTGTCATGGTGGTGCTCTTTTTCCCCATCTCTACGTCGGCTCTCCTGCTCTTTGGGTTGGTCTGGGTCCTTCTGGTCCCGGCTCCCGCTGCGCTCTATGGTCTTTTTCTTCTCCTGGGATAGTTCATACCAACACATAGGGTGAGGATTTAATGCCAGACTCAGCTACATACTGGGAAACTCATGATTTGAACATTTCATTTTGTTTTTAAACCATGCTTGCAGCTTGAGAAGGCTAAAGGCGAACACAAATAATGCAGTCCGTAACATATGTCAAAATTCCATGCTTTAAATAGGCTGAGTGCTCTAACCTCTCTATCCAGGTGACGTTCCCGTCCTTCCCTGTTCTCCTTGTCCTGGGACCTGGATGTGCTGGCCTTGGTCTTCATGTCCACTTTTTCTCCTGCAAGCACTCGCTTCACTGCTTCCTCACTAGACAGCTGCAGATGAAGTGGAGGAGAGCCATTCAATTTAATACGGCAATAAAATCAATGGGTAATGTTCACTGTTGTTTGAATGAGTTTTTAACATGAAAAGTGGGGTTGTGCGCAGAAGAATGTTCTTCGAACAGATGTCCTGGGTTTATATTACATGTCAGCTAGCATCTGCAATTCTTAAGTGTCCTCAAGCGCTTTAACTGTAACAGTAAAAAAAGGTGCGTCTCTGTTTCGACTTGGCATTTTGACCTTCCTGTGGAGCTGGCAAACGAAAGGGTTTAATTGTGCAGCACAAAATGACACTGAGGCAACACTGTAAAAAGATATTTTTACCAGTGTTTAAATAATATTATAAAATAAAGACAATATTTACAAGAGCACAAAAAACTGCCAAAAAGCTCAGCAACAAATTCTAATTTTTGGCATTCTTTATTGGATTTATTAGCAAGCATGTAGCACATATTTGACAAGTTGCCTTGTCTGACTCAGCTTACCCGTTTATAATTATTACCGCGTACATTTGACGCACGTTAGTAACGTTCTCATGTTTTTGTTTTCATTAGTTTTGTCTCACACAAGTTGAAAAACTGAAATAAAATATCTATTATAATTATAACCAGATATGTCTTCAGAACAATGAATTAATGTCCCGAGAGATGAGAGGAATACATTCGAATCTCCAAGAATTTTCTACAGCGCATATCAAAATACAGAACATCTATCCCACAGGCACTAATTCATCTGTTTACACTTCATCTCCAGGGTCCAATTAAAATAGTTCAAAGTTCTCCCTGAGGCGGCTAGACAAGTTAGACTATGATATTTTGATTTGAAAAACAACAAACACTGTATTTTCTTTTAAGTAGTGCCAAAACTAGATCTGTGTCTGCAGCGTGACATAGAGAAACTGATCGATAAATGAATTGGAGACACTGAGGATTTGATGCATTGCCAAGCGAGTGTGAGTGTTTTCAATTTCCCATTCAGCTCTTCAGTGTGTGTGTGTGTGTGTGTGTGTGAGTGAGTGTGATCTCCCCAAGACACAAACCTTGTTGAGGCAGCACTTGGCCATGGCCTGCAGCAGCTCATTAGTTTTCTCAGGCTCATGGCCGGCCACAATGCGTGCTGGTTTCGCCGCGAGGGGTTCGCCACTAACCAGCATCACGACATCTATCGCTTTCTGGAGGAAGACTATCTTAGAGTCCTTGTCCTAGAAAGAAAAGAAAAAAAAAAAAAAGATGTTGTGATGAGCAGGAGAGTGCACCAAAGAGAGATAGAAATAGGATGTGGTTGTGGAAAGTAATGGAATTCTAGTGGGAGTTACTTTCCAACACAGCTGACAGTGGTTACACCCTTCAGATATGCATATCCTTGCAGAGCTCGACACAAGTTACTCTTAAAGAGCTAAAAGGACATTTAATGCTTCCTGTGATCCTCACCTGGAGCATATAGTCAGAGTGGGCAGAGTACATAGTTGACATAACATAGCTGACACTGTCCAACTTGTTACAACTCTGTCGTGACACCTAATTTCTCTCCTTTCTTGACCAGCGTACCTAAAGTAACACATTATATTTCACCTTTAAGTCTTGAAAATGATTTGCTGCACAATATAAACGTAACTGAACTCCATTAAATGTTTCTGTGGCGTAATACTTAGCTTTTCCGAACATCAAATCTAGCGATTCAAAAGGGCAAATCCTGAATCTCAAGGGACCAATGAGTAACCTGTTGGCTGTCGTAAGGCAACAGAGTGGGAAAGAGGAAATGGAAAACCTGGATTCAAAACAAGGACTCCCTTCAGAAAAGAAAGAGTAAAACAAACATCCCCTCCTCATTTGATCTAATTCTTGTGTTTTAGTCAGCATGTAAATAAAACAGACCTTATTCCAGACAAATGACGCGAGTAAGCAGTGCTTCCTGTCTATCAACCTGTTGCATCTGAGCAGCCTGCCAACTGTGTAACATAAGGATTTGTAGCTTGTGCAACCACCTGGCCCGTAACATCTAGCAGTAAGGTGTTGATCCCTTTATCTATGACATTTCTATTCACTAACATGCTCTTGCACAGGGCCCTTCTATAGCATTAAGTACTTCTCTGACTTATTTTTTTATGTTTGAACCAGGAAGGCCCCTCTGTTATTCTGGCACGAGTATTTTAGTTGTTTTGGAGCGCAGGACAAAAGCCTTCGGTGAGGCAGCTTTTATCTTTTAGGCTCTGAGCCGCTGGAACAACTTGCCAGAGGATCTGAGAGTACAGCATTTGGATGTGTTGATGTCTTAAAACATAAACTTTCAACCTACCCGGTATGCATTAAGACTACCTTATGAATATGTAGGCTTAATGCGACAACTCACATCCTATGATCATTGTTCAGCATTTGTGCAATTGAGAATATGGGAGCTGATGTCTGAGAAGGCTTGTAGTCGCCAAAGCGAACTAACATTATAGGGTTACAGTAATGTTTTTATTTCCTGCTTTCTTTCATTCTGTCTGTCTGTCTCTCTCTGATGTAAAAAAAGTCCACCCCTACTTTGAATTTAGTGATTTAAATATAAATCAAAAACAAGAGCAGGGGGAAGTAGTTTCAGTGGAACCAAAATATCAAAGCACAAACAATCCATATGTTTCAGAGAACATTTGATATATTTGTGGGATGTCTCTCTCTCTCTCTCTCTACTCAATACATGCCCACACTCAACTCACTGAACCTCTGAGATCTAAGACCTACAGCGTGACAGTGTATGAAGAAAACAATGTATAACGTAGGGTAAATTCTCCTGTAAATTGTAAGGCATTAAGTTTTGAACACCACATTAATCTGTGGTCAGCTCTGGCGTCCTTTTCTCTTGCTAGCTATTAACTAGCATCCCCCTTTCCAGTATTGACTTGACGTTAGCTCTCAAACAGCGCACATGAGTTGTGACACCTTGAAAGGCGCTCTCAGTCTTTCCAGATCTTCTCACTCAATCTGTGTCAGACTGGCAGTGTGTAGGATTACCCCCCCACACACACACAGACACCTACAGTCTTCTAGATGTAACACACTGGTGATTTCACCCACAAATAACACTGCTGCTTAGGACATACTGTAAATAAATAACCTGCACCCAAGCAAGAACATAAACAGAGACAGATGAGTATGAAGAGGAACATATTCGCCAAGTAATAGTGATGAGTTATCAGTTTTGTGCAGCAGGAGGCCGGTGGTTACACAACCAGGAAAGACAAAAGAGAAAAACAGGTGGACCTTACCTTGACATTATCTGACTTCATTTCATTCTCTCCATACAGTCCTTTCATAAAACCAGTCGTTCTGATTACCTGAAAAAAGGAGAGAAATAAAAATTCCACACTTTCAACAGTTGTCAGACAAATTGCATCATTAACATTTTCATACTCTACCTTAAACAGCTATATCATCAGCTTTAAAGTGTCTGATGTGCACTATAAGATTTAACCACCTGTATCAGTGGTGGCAGGCTAATATCTATTTTGATAAACATCCATTTAAAGATTAACACTGGACAGCTTCTTTTTTTTCTGGATGTGAATTACTGTAGACGTGGGACCACTACTGGAAGGAAGGAAGAAACAGCATATCCATGTATTTCTACTTCATGAATGCTTGAAAATAACATTGTGGTTTTAACAATCCAGTCTGAGAACACATGCTTGATAGCCAACTCCTGCGGTCAGAGACACACTGCTAATCAGAGGAAAAGAGTCACACATGCCGACACGCTTCCCTTTATCAAATATACATGTACCTGCTGTGAAATATGACTCTATCCAACAGGTGGAGAGAAGGGATGAGATCTCACTTCTGTTTAGAGAAACTTATCAGATTTTACTCTGCTTGACACCTAGCGTTAAATGAATCTGTTGCATGTGTAGGAACTGATATTCCACCTATGTTACCTACGGTAGCCTACTGTAGTGTCAGATTTTCTCTACCAGTGTTTGTGTAAATAAATTAGAGCCGCAATCGTTAGTCGATGAATTGATTGACAGGAAATGAATCAGCAACTATTTTAATAAAAGAATATTCATTAGTCATTTTTTAAAATTAAAAATGTCAAACATTTGCCGGTTCCAGATTCTCAAATGTGAGGATTTAATGTTTTTCTTTGTCATACATTATAAATGTATTGTCATACATTTAGTTTACCACATTACAAATCCCCTGCATGTGGTGCACTAAGATAAAAACATGCATGTGATAAATACGTTGTAACTGACCCTGATCTGTACCTGACCATCTCTTCACCAGAGAGTACAGATGCTGTGTGTTGCTTAATAGATCACAACTGATCACAACAATTAAATATCTTACTTCTTACTGTGGAGTTCATCACTAGGCTAGCATAAAGTCCCCCTCCAATCAAAAATGTGTTTTTCTGCTTGTTCCTACAGTTGGATGTTTGAGCTTCACTGTGCAGAATGATGTATGTGCAGAGTTTGACACTAGAAGACTGTTTTCACATTAATCTGCTGAAAGTGGAAAGTTTCTCTGTGCTTAATGAAAATCCGACTTTTAGGGGTGGGCCTACGAGCATGATTTGTGACATCACAACTAGTCTGAAAGCCAATCCTGGTCCAATATTAAGCTCACACAAGTGTGATGTGGAAACATGATGCCTCCAATATACAAACACTGAGAATGGAGCAGTTGAACTTTTGAAATGAAAAGTATTTGCATATTTATAGACTCAGGAACTTTTAATGAGGGAGAAGGAGTCATTTCAAGGATTTTAATGTGGTAATTACACTTTTTTTGTGGAAATCTTTAAGCTTCTAGAGCTTCAAGTGTGTCTGTAACTTCATGTATGTGTGCACTCACTTGTATTACAAGCACCTTTGACACACAAACAGAATCCAAGAACATCAACTAGATGATTCACAAATGCTCAGTAAGTAACAATATCACAAACCATAACGATTTATTATTATCAAACAGCCCAGCTGCGATAAGCTGCTCAGCATCCTTGATCTCAACGTGACGGCTTCGCAGAACCAGACAAATTTAGCTGACTAAGAAGTAGTCAGTATAGAACAGTACTCAACGCCAACAACAGCGGATGAAATGTGGTTTGTTGATCCCTGTGAGGGCTCAGGTCATGCCTAGCAACGAGACGACGCTATGGACATAACTTAGCTGGCGTTAGCTGTCTAGCAATATCAGCATCTAATTGCTACTGAGCCTTAGCCATTCTCTGTTTGGTTGAATATTGACCCAAGTGGTGAAACTGCTCGGGCAATTTCATTATTTCTTGTGCTAACCATTCCACGGCCTGAGAAACGCTGTTAATGTTAGCTAAGTTATAACTTACTTGGTTCGCTAAGTTGATGCTAACATTAGCGTATTAGCTGGCTAGCTAACTTGGCTCTGTTTTTAAATGACATAGCGTTAACGCTGCGTCACTTTGGCGTTGGCCTTTTCATGAATGTGAGCAAAATAGGCTATGACAGTGCTAGTCAGCTTGCTAACGTTACTGTAACATTAGCAGATCAGTCTCACCTCACTGAAGATGTCGTGGAGGTATCGAAACGGCGGCTTGCTTAGCAGTTTCTCCGTGAGAGGAGGTTTCTTTATCACTTTTCCCAGCGTGTCCTGGGTCTTTTTCGCCACTGCCCCATTCATGGCAGCGGTCTTGAGTAACGTTGAGTTGTTAAAATGCAGAAGAGAAATCAAAAACTTAATACGGAGTGGAAAAAAACACTTGGTGGCTCTGTCGGTTGGTTGCTATGTCAATATTCAGCAATCCCACAGTGCATCATTAATGGAGACTGCGCCTGCGCTGAGGGCTTACTGTTGCTAAGCACCGCTTGTGTCCATAGCAACAGCTAACAATCTGCAATATAGACATAGAAAGATAGAAAGATAGAAAGATAGATAGATAGATAGATAGATAGATAGATAGATAGATAGATAGATAGATAGATAGATAGATAGATTAGAGTATAATGACTAGAGGTATTTGTGGGGAAATAGTGTTATGTGTTTTTGTCATTAGGTGATTCTATATAAAACAACAATGCAAAGTCCAGCCTACTTGCTTTTTTACTATACAGAACAAGTTAAATGTAGGCCCTACATCTATCTGCAGTACATACATTTAAAATAAAGATATTAACTATAATGTATTCATTATTTTTATTTAATGTACTTCTATTTATTTTGTCTTGAGTTTTTTTTTGGCTGTGAGGTATTCGGGTCAGCAATCCTATTATTAAGGAGGCCAACAGTAGTTTAGGGTAGGGTTTAGGGGATGTATGATGTACAGTAGGTGTGAGATGTGTGCAACAGTGTATTGCTGAGCCCTCTAGTGGTGTGTTGCTAATGTAACTTGATTGATAAGCCTGCATCAGATACTCTTACTACAACCCCATCCCAACCCCATCGCTTTTTCACAAATTTAACTGTGGATGCACATCAGATTAAGATTTCCTTATTGTCATTTCTCAACGCTCACATACATTGAAATGAAATTTATCCTCTGCATTTGACCCATCCTCTACACTAGGAGCAGTGCAGCGCCCTGGGACCAACTCCAGATCTTTTTGCCAGTGCCAGTGGTCATGGGCACTGACAGGAGTATTAACCCTTTATCCATACATGTCTTTGATGGTGGGAGGAAGATGGAGTACCCGGCAGAAACCCATGCAAACACAGGGAGAACATGCAAACTCCACACAGAAAAGACCTGGGACAGCCAGGATATGAACCCAGGACTTCCTTGCTGTGAGCCACTGTGCCACCCTTATATCACTTTTATAGGTAACATCACATAAGATTTTTAAAAAATTTCTTTCGACACATTGTGATATTAAAAACTTGTAAAAGAGTGGCTGTTCGATGATGGCCAACTTAGTATCCACAATTCATGCATATCAGCGAGTAATAGGTCACCTTTATTTATAGCATACTACTTTGATATACCTGTTTGGTGAGTTCAGTTAAAAAAAAAAAACAGGTACATAAGGGGAAGTGCAGATGCTTGTTGCTTCATGCTGTCAAGGTAAGACTATGTGACTACTATGTAACTTTACGAGGCAGAAATACTTTTCTATAAAAATAAGTGTTTTCATAATAGCAGGATGGCCCTTATAGTTTAAAGCTTATTAATGAACATGTTGTAATGTTTTGATCCTCCTTTGTAACATGAATACAATTCTAAAAACACATTAATGTGTAAATAATAAGTTTTAGGACTTTTATCTGAACTTCCTTTTTGACGCTGCTGCTGCTGCAGATATAGTCATTTAAATCCTTGTCGAGCTTGTTCGGTGGGTCAGTGTTACAGAGGAAAACATGAACTTCAGATATCTGTACAGCGTGCCCATTAGCAAGTGCAACCAGTGATTACAGTGGGTCCAAAAATCAAATTTCACTCCGATCTAATTGCCAGCTGTCATTGCAGCTCTCTAAATGGACAGGAAGTGATGCTTCGTTGGGTGTTGTTTGCTTTGATCTTCGTTATCTGTGCCGGCGCCGGAGAACAGAAAAAAAAGAAAGTGAAGCCTAAGTCCCTTGCAAGAGGTGAGTGATCCTCACTGAAATTTAATTTTGCTTATCACTGAAGTGATTTAGTCAATATAATAGAAACTTTTTGACTTTACTGCTGTTCTGTCCTGCAGGATGGGGTGATGATATTAGTTGGGTCCAGAACTATGAAGAGGGCCTGTCAAAGATGGTCAAGAGGTAAAACTCTGCACCTTGATAACAGCCTAAAATCTTTGTGTATTCTGTCTAGATATATGAGTTTTGAGCCTATCAGGTGACACACATATGAATTACTGTCCTCTGATTACACAGACAGCAGAGAGTTATCACTTACAGATGTGTACTGCTGTCCAATCATGGATACTTTTTAAAGTTTTGATCATTATCATTCATTGATAGATTTATCAGCAACAGTTTAAAAGGACATTGTTAAGTGCTTCTTATATATGCTGTATCTTGTTGTTCTTATTGCTTTAAATACCATATTTGTGGTGAATATTCATCAATACATGATTATGTGGCTTGCTAGTTCTAGTTGAGGTTAAAATATTGTGTTGTATAATGGAGAAATACATCTGTGTGCTCCTCTAATGGAATACGGCTCCATTACTGTCCCATAAAAGCAAAAACATTGCATTTTATTTGTCATTATTCTTTAGACATCTAGCAGGAGGCACTCGGATCTCTCCGGGATTATGTTGTGCAAGACTGCATTCACACCCGTCATTGTGCTTATTGTGTTGAGGAATGTGTTGAGTTGTTTCTCTGTGGTTTTGTTTCGCACAGTCAGAAGCCTCTGATGGTCATCCATCATCAAGCGAACTGCCCGTACAGTCAAGGTACTGGAGAAACTCTTATTATTATTACTGCTGCAAAAATGTTGAATGTGAAAATATAGACTTTCACATCTCACAGTGTCCTTCTCACCCAGACTTGGGCTTAGTTTCATGGGGAAAACAATGGGCGCATACCTCAGTACCTGCCAAGTAGGCATTGACAGGTTACAATTATATTCATTAATCACTCAGCTGGTTTCCTGAAAGTGAGCTTGATAGAAGTCTCCAACGGCATTTCTTAACACATAAACAATAAAGATCACCTGCAGGGCAAAAGTCTGGCTTTTACTTTTGGCTTTTGTCTGGTTTGGAGGGGGGAAAAAAAGCTGAATATTTTACAGCCTGCCCTTGAACGCTTGAACATGCATTGCTTCATTTGATTGTGAAATGACTAAAGCCTATCATTACTCTCACTCTGTTTGTTACGTTTCATCCATTTATACCTTATTAGATTGTGTAATGACAGGAGAGACAGACATGACTATTCTGCAGGGACCAGCTGCTAAACTTGCTCTGTTTCTGTGAAAAAGTTTAGTGCAGTTTATGAGTTCATGAACACTATGTGAGATAAAAGAAAATGCTTGCACATGTGCTCTTTTTTTTTTTTTTAACTTTCTCTAGGTTGCAGGAATTCATTTATTGTTTGGGAACATACAGTGCTATGAAGCGGGCTCTATAGAAACATATTTTAAATCTTAATTGTAGTGATGAAACTAAACAGAATCATTTCAACAGCACTGAAGAAGGCGTTTGTCGCTGACGAGTCCATCCAGAAAATGGCCGAGGAGGATTTCATCATGCTCAACGTGGTGGTAATAAAACATCAGTCATATATGAAGAAACCATCAGTGTAATACAGTGTGTGAATATAGAGATAACATATAAGAAATAGCAGTGATTAAGGATAAAATAGCAATGTAATGAAGTAGGATAGCTGGATAAACTGTATATGGACTCCCTTAATACAAGCAGAAGGTATTTCAACAAGCATCCTGGCACCTTCTTTTGGTTTTGAGCATTATTGTTTAGCACTGTGTAAATTGACATGCAATATTTAATTGTTAAATATTTAAAGGCGATTACTGTTGCAGTCATGTTCTTCTTCTTCTTCTCTTTAGCAAGAGACTGCAGACAAGAATCTGGCTCCGGATGGCTACTACGTTCCTAGAATCCTCTTTGTTGGTAAATACTTCATCATAATCTAATCAATGTTTAGTCTAATAGGACAATTCATTGAAAATTTTAATTTCCTTCATGGTCCACTGAGATGTGAGACTCAGAGGATAGTTAATAAGATGTACTCTTTGACTGTCTGCCATCTTTCTTTCTGTCAACCAACTCAAACCCCGGGACTGATTTTTGCATTTTTTGGGGACTCTTACAATAGATTTTATGTATATTTTTTTTTAGCAGAATAAGGATTCAAGCATATTGGATGGCATAGCTATGGTGCTGAAGAGCAGGAGAGGAGTAAACGCTGTCAGTAATTCTGTAGTTATGTATTTTTAATGATGGTGTGAGAAGTGTTGCAGAAATGAGGACTGGATATTTTGTGTTTCACTCAGTCCTAAATAAGTACTTACTGGACTGTAAGACATCAACGCATGATTCCTCACTGAACTGACATCTGTCATCTGTTTATTCCTCTTTCTCTCTCTCACCTTCTCGCTCTCTTTTTCATTTTTCTTTTCCACTGCTCTCTCTCTCTTTCTCTTTGTCAGTTTTCACTATTGCATTTTTTGAGAACTGTTACAGAAATGCAATCAGCTTAAAATAAATAAAGAGCAGTAACAGTTATAATGTGCGTTGCTCTCTTCAGCTCTGTATGTGTGTCGTGCCTTTCTGCAGATCCATCTAGGACTGTGCGGGCAGACATTGTAGGGAGGTACAGCAACCGCCTCTACACCTACGAGCCCGGTGACATGGCATATTGTGAGTGACTGTCCTCTCTAATGACAGTTTTGGGGGGAGGAAGGGAAAGAGGGAGAGTGCAGCACACCTCACCTGTCAGCAGCCTGAAGACAGACTGAAGCCCTACTGTTCTTAATCTTCATCTTCCTCCTTCAATATTTTGACAGAAATGACAAACTGTGTTTTTTTTTTTTTCGATGGGTCTGACAGAGAGAACGGTTCGTTTCATATGGATGTTAGTGAGGGACTTTTCCAGGTTTCAGGTTAAAGCAGGAGGACCGTTGAGGATTTGGGAGTCACAGAAATGTTTTTGAGGCAGAAAATAATAATCACTGAGCATAATATTTACAAAATCACACATACATCAGACTGTATCACAAAATACATGGTTTATATTTTACATGAAGTAGGATTTTGTCTTGTAAACTGAGCCAAACTCTTCTTTTAAAGCACCAATCTGTGATATTCTTGACCACATAAATGTGACGTGTTTTTATTCTTGATACATTTTGTGTTTGTCAACTGATTATGATTGAAAATATAGTCCTTTAACTAGAGCAGGAAAGATTATATATATATTATAAACATTAACAGCTTTAATTGCTGTTAAGTGTTGCTTGATGATGTTATTTTGGTGCTTGGTGAGGTATCTGAGGAATGCAAGTTATCTTAACATGTTGTTAGCTGGTTGTTGTTATAGACAGAAGTGAATGTAACTTATGTTGTTGTGTTGTTGTATCTATGGTGAATATGAGCCGTTACTATCAGGATGAAGATACAGGGTACCACCTTTGCAGATGCTCAGAGATCCTATAATCTCCAGTATCACTCTGTTAAACAACTGTGATACGAGAGTTCTCTCACTTGCACTATGTTGTAGTTTATTTGATTTTTGATTGTTGATGATGTTGTTGTGGTGGAGCACTATGCGGTCTTTGTAGAATTAAGCACAAAAGGAATTTTTAAAAGCATAATAAACTAAACTAGATCAGCCCCCTCACTATCTATCCTTCAAATTTCACCTTTGTACTTCGAACCGTTTACACTGTAGAATCACTTTTATATGAAATCTGGGGGAAAAATAATAATAATAATAATGATAATACAGGAAAGAATCCAGAAAAAAACAGCAAAAACAATATAGTTCCAACATCATTGGTGCTTGGACCCTGAACCAGCTTAACTTAGATGCTGGAACACAATGTTGAGCCTCCTCAGTGCCGTGGGGGGCCCACCTGATGACCCTGCAGACATGCCCTCTTGTAGACTCACACACAAATTCATATTGAAACCATGTTCCTTTATTGGGTGCGACAGGTCAAGGGACATGAATCATGAAAAGCTCTCATGCCAGAGGGGTTGCTAATTAGAGCTATTGGTAAGATAAGTGGAACTAGATTAACAGTGATGGTGGCTGGACCACTGAGCACGCCATGACATTCAGATGCCTATATATAGATATAAGGATGAGTCGAGCCGCTGCGAGTATCTGCTCTTTGCTTGGGTCAGGGGAGGATTTTAAGGTGGTATGTTAGGTCAGGGCTAGAGAGTAGCACAGCCTGATACCCATTGCAGAGCTTAGTGATAGATCAAAACATCATTTAACTTTATTCATATTTGTCCTCTCTTTTTTCAACAGTGGCCACAAACATGAAGAAAGCCAAAGTCCTGTGGCACTCAGAACTCTAACATGATGATCAGTCTGATGTCTGACATCCTCCACACATGCAGAAATGTTTACATCTTGTTCAGAGCTCAATAAAAACCAAAATAAGTGAATAGAAAGTGTCAGTTTCCTTTAAATCATATGAATTGCACCAATAGAATCTGGAGAATCTTGAAGCTTGTATGCAGAACAATTTTTAAACTCTGTTAGTTGTTAAACACAATTATACAATCCTTAAAAAAAAAAAAACATTTAAAAACACTTTCATTGTTGGTTCTATACATCTGCCTCTTTTTGTGGTCAAAATCACAATCACACTGAAGCTGCAATGGCAGAAAATACAATCTAAATATATTTTTTAAAGAGAGTATGAATACCATTTTACATGTAATAGCATTACTGTATGTGACCACTAGGTGGCTGTATAATACAGTTACCCAAAGCCTTGAGTGGTGTATGAATCTTTCCACTGAAATCCTATTTAAATTACATCATAAGATGTTAATTACAGCATTCTCTGGGTTTGATTGTATACACTTGATCATATTTGGGGCATAAGCAAAGGAAATGTTACCATATATAATTACATACATGACATACACAATACACACTGTATTATCCTTTTAATCATCCTTTTACTGTATATTTTACATGTGTTTAACGTCTCCTACAAGAGGAGCTTCTCTCCTTGAAGCTTTACAGTCACCATGTTGGTGAGAATGTAGTTGTTACTTGATCTATAGTCCCTGGGTAGCTTCCCAATGAGGTGAGTTTGGTCTCAGGCTGTGTTTCTTTTGTTAAATGGTCTTCCCTGACAACTGCAAAAATATACCAGCTCTAAACGACACAGGCCAAAACAGAACAGGACTGAGCTGCGTTGCCACACATTTAGCCCAGATACAGTTTTCTGCTGTCATAATTTGGATTAATGAGATGTTTTTTTTAATTATTATGGCTCCACTGGGGTGAGCAATCTTGTGTCTTTACCTTTTGCAAGAAAAGGAAGCTGACGGTTACTGACAAACATCAGCAGGAGTCAAAGTTTTGCAAGCTTGCAACAGTGACACTCAAAACCTCATTATAAATAATTACATCCTGAAAACACATTTATTTTGCATTTCTTTGAGTTTGGAGAAAAGCAGAAAACATTGTATATGGGTCAGTAAGTTACATTCTTCAATATTATTTTTTCGTAGCATCTTCTGAGGGAACTGATCAATGAGAAATGATTAAATTATTCACATTTCCGTTGCATTTGGTGCAGACATCTGAAGCAATTGTGTGGCTGCTTTTCTCTCATTTTTTTCAGTTTTCTGTCTTTCAGATCAGTTGAGATGAACCCAAGACAGAAAACTCTTGAGATTCTCCAACTATTCCCCACACACACACATACTTTTTTTTTTGTTTCAAGAAATATGTGTCATAGGCTTGCACTCCTGGGTTTCATAAGAAATGTGTTTTCTACTTAGACTCTCCTCTGTCCTGGGCCTGACAGTTCCCTATCTGGCTCATTGCAACGCTGTTTCAGAGCTCTGTCAAATAACTTGGGCTTCCAAAATCCTTTCCAACATTTCATGCCTCCAAAAAAGTGTCATATTGCTTTAAAAATATGAAGACTTCTCACCATTACTTGACGAAATATTAAGAATGATGCAAGTAAGTGGAAATGTACAGGAAAAATACTATAGACAATATAAACAGGATATGTGTGAAAGCAAATGGTACACACACACACACACACATTTTTATACCTATGCCCACGTTACCTCACAAATACAAGGTTGTTCCACACCAACTGCAAGCCTGAAAGTCTCATTTTTCTATAAAAGTCTTTGTCAGAGCTCCAATCTCCCGTTCTCAGTCCTAACCTTGGACAAATGATGCCGGGAGATTCTGTAGCCGGACGTCAGAGTCAAATTTCTGAGAGCGTTTCTTACGAGACACACATTCTGAAGGTCAGCGTGACAGAGAGATATACTGTCTCTCCAGGGTGACTTAATATGGAAGTTTAGGCTGTGTTCAAATCACATTGAGAAGGAGGTGATGCTGAATATCCAATTTCATCTTGATGTGCAAAAAGTTGTAGTGCTCTTTATTTTAGGAAAGTGAAAATACAAATCCATACAGGAGTAGTTTGGCTGAGAGTTAGATGATAGGATGAATACAATTCTCATGTTTGTAGGTTCATTATGAAGCTACAGTACTGTGAGCAGACAGTTAGCTTAGCTTAGCATAAAGACTGGAAACAAGGGGAAGCAGTTAGCCTGGCTCTGTCCAAAATTAACAAACAAGCACCTCTAAAGCGTACTAATTAACACCGTATGTCACATTTGTTTAAATTGTACCAAAACCAAAGTGTAAAAGTGACACCTGCTGACAATCTTCTCAGATGATCTTCTGAGAAGATTGTGTAACTATGTGTAACTATTCCTTTAAAGGATAGGCGTATGTTTTTTCAAGCCTGTCTTTTCACAATAGTCAACGGTCCATATTAACAATTAAACAGGTTTTTCTTGCTGTAATCATTCCTCCTGTTCGAACAGGCTATTAAAAGATCCCTTTCAAATGTACTTCCAGTGTAAGTGATAAGGGACCAAATCCACAGTCCTCATTTTGAGCAAAAATGTATTTAAAAGTTTATCTGAAGTTAATATGAGACTTCAGCCATCTAGATTAGTCAAATCAAGCAAATGACTTCCAAAGTTATTAATTCTCTCTTTTTGTTTCCCTGGACATTGTTTCCTTGTTAAGCTGTAGTGGAAAAACAGTAACAAAAAGAAGGATATCCACTTCATTTGAAAAATATGGATGTTTGGAGTTTAATCCTCATATATATTGCACAAAACAAAACTGTGGATTTTGTCCCCAATCACTTACATTAGAATTGCATTAGGAAAAATCTTTTAATGACCAGTATGAGCAGGAGGAATAATTATAGCAAGGAAAACCTGTTTCAGTGTTCAAATGGACACCTGACTATAGTTAAAAGACAGCTTTAAAAATGTGAACTTATCCTTTAAAGAAGAAGCAGTTGACTACTTTGGCTGCTTTACCGAAAGAGGACACCAAAATGAGAATTATAAAAACAAAACTGGAACCCTTAAATTAACGGAAATGATTTTTACTGAACATGCTATTAAACTCGCATACACACACACACACACACACACACACACACACACACTCAGGTCTAAGGATCTTCAGTCTGACTTTGGGGCAGTCAGTGACAAGGGCACCGGGCTATTAGTCCTCGTTTACACACTGCTTGAACAATTTAACTATTCAAATAGAGGCCGCTCACTGGGAAACAGCTCCTTAATGAAGAGATGGCCGGGTAATATGCCATAAATCTATTCTTTTATTCTCCCCAACACACTCATAAATACACACACTGTACGCATATAGAACCATTATGTACACCTTCGCTTTTGCACTCTTAAATACACACAAACACACTCTCCTCACACACACACACACACATATATACAAGGGCAGAATGATATTATAAGGCGTCGGGGAGGAAACTGCAGAGCAATTTTCGCCACGTAAATCAAAAAGGTCAAAATGCAAATGTCAGCTTTTCCTCCTTCCGTTTTAATTATTCTGTCAGGTTCAAAGAGTCTTCATCAGAAAGGAGGTGTTCTGACAAAGGAAGGCCTGAGCTCACAGATAAGCTCAATCTGCGTCTCCTCTTGACACTTCCTTCTCTACGCTTTGCCTATCTTACGCTCCTCTCACACACAGCGACACTTAGCATCACCTCAGAGTAAATTACAATGTATCGCTACGAACACGGCGCCAAAGAGATGGTTTAGCAAATTACCGGCTGACTGTGGATGTTGAGTGAATTAATTTACGCTGAGGGGTGTCTTCTTGTTAGTTAGATTTTGAAAACTCAGTCGATACAAGATTAAAGTCCAGCGTTGTTGCTTCAGATGAGAATGGAGCCAATTTATAGATCTGCTATTCTGCACCACATTGAGAGCTCATATATATATATATATATATATATACTAGCAGGAAAACTGCAACTTTCTTCAAAGTTCTCCATTTCTGTTTCTGTAATAGTCTGCTGGTGAAGTCTGGCTCGTCATTTTGTTTTATAGATGTATGTCCTCTTATCATTTTAAGTTTCTTCTTCTTACTACTTCACCCTCTGGAGTCCAGCTACATTTTGGTCGATCTTGCCAACTTTCTTTTATGTTTCTACTCTTAAGTTTCTATTTCCATTCTTTTTAATGGGCATTTTATAACATATCTTATGTTGTTTTTAAGGCAATATGGACAGCACCTTGAATTGCTTTTATGTATGAAATGTACTACACAAATAAACTTGCCTTGCCTAACTCTACATGCATGGTATCCTTCTTTATAGCACAAACTCAGCTGTAAGTCTAATTTATCATTTAGTCAGTTTCACAGAGTATAAAGCTACCAGGAAAACAAATTACAAGAAAAATGTAAGACAGGCGCCTCTAAAAATCAACAAATCTTTAGTGATTATCACTGAAAATATGATTATAAAATATTTCAAAGTTGTAGAAAACATGGCTTCACTTGTCGTACGCACAAATACAGAAAAAAAGTACAAAATAAAACTTTAATACAGTTTATTTACACGTAAAGTGATTTTATCTTGATTAGATTTTGTGCCTTTTTCATTGAATGTATGTTTTAAAAGAATTAACTCACAATTTAAGACATAATGATACACAAGAAGCCACACATCAGCATTTTCAATTGGTTTCCTCTGCTTGTCTCTTCATGATATACACATAAAGTTTCACAGTCATGATTCACAGATGAATACACAGACTGCAGAGGGTTAATAAGCTTAAATATGATGAAACATGTTGATTGGATACTGATTTTTATTTGTTCTTTTATGAACATGTTTCTACTTAGTGACTCTCTTCACTTGTCTCTTTGCTGTGGATGCAGTGACAATAATCCTATCACTGTATATCACACACACACTCACACAAGGTCACAGAGGTACTCTGGCCAGTGAATAACAGGAGGCTGGAGCCGGTCGAGGTGGAGACTGGTCTTGCCATGTGATTCGCCACATACATCAAGTCTGTTGAGCAGAAAATTGAATTGGAAATTTGGGCCTTGAAAGAGTGCGGCTCCCATTTACCCCCAGACCAGAGCTAATGATTTGTCATTTCTCTCAGGGGTACAAGCCGCTGCCCTCGCTGTTGCACCCCCACTGCACCAGAGAGCCGGGCGGCCTCGCCCTCCTCTCCTGTCTGTGTTCATGTTGACTCTGATTCACTGTAAAAAAAAAAAAAAAGTAAAAGTAAGTAAATTTACATACAATGTGCAATAAAGTTACACATCATTTTGCATTTTTTAAGAATATTATGGATAAATGTACTTTAATTAGTTGCTGTTTTCAGGTTTTCTGACATCAATTTACAATTGAATTCTATAATTCCCCAAAACAGTCAATCTCTTTTTTTAAAAAATAAGGTCAATACTTACAATTATACTACAATACTTGTTATTCTACACTGTGACTGTATTTTTTTTTTTTTTTTTTTACAAAGTTTTGTTAGTAAAAACCCACCAAGAACTTAATTTTACCTTCAAATTTCATAACAAGGGCCAGTGATCCTACAACATGAATGTATTTTTACATGGTTGTGTTTGTAAAAAAAATTGAATATTACATGTAAATCCTTTAATGCCACAATAATGACAGGTCTTTCTTTTTAAAAAACAATGTGAAATGATAGTGATTCTACAACATAGCTTATTTTTTTTTACAATGTTGTGTTAATAAAAAAACACTTCTAACAAAACATGTGCATATTTAATGCACATAAATACATAAATATTTATTGTAATGCAGTATTAAAACGAGTTTCACTGCTCACAACATGCATTAACCCTTCGCAGTATTCCCTCATACTAAACATCTGAACCATGAATCTATTTTTCATTCTGTAATATCTCATCAGTCAATAAATGTGTAATTAATCATTAATGAAGCTTTCAGAGAGCAGAGTGTGTATTCTTTAGGTTTTGCATTATTAGTTTATGGAGAAAAAAACATTCACAATAACACTATATTATGCTCCTATGCTACCTAAAACATGAAAGCTAGCTTGATTTCAATGAATTCTATTGAATGTGAAGGACAAAACAACAATTTTTGAGTAAAAACTGGTCAAATTTAACTCAGAACACTTTCTATGTACAAAAAATGCATATTAGCTGCACAAAAATGAAAAAAAAGTTGAAATATTTCAATTTTTGCACCTAACATTGTTAAAATAGTTGCTGATTTAGTAAATCATCATAATGATTCAGATGTTTTTTGGGGAAAATGTTTCTTCCTTTGAGTTTCACTAGTCTGCAGGCTTTTTTTTTTTTTTTTAATGTATATGATGTAAAATGTATTACATGTATCCTGATAGATTAATGTTTATGTAAACAGCAGAACGACCGTGAAAAGACTCAGCAGATGAGTTCTGAATAATTAAAGATTTGAGGGTTTTTATAACATGTTTTGGTCTGGTCTGCGTTTGCTTGTCACAACTGTTTGAATGAGCTTTTTCTCCAGCTTTCATCGTGTCAATGGAGTTCTGAGCACAGAAGCTTTAGTGGTTAAAGCAAAACTTGACTTGTCATTCATTATAGATTTGATGGCAGCATCTACTGGGACACTGAACACACAAACACACTCACACTGCATTCAAGATATATTCTCTGTGGGCTGGATGCAGTCCATCATTTCTCTGTTTTCCTGTCCAAAATTTCAGACTTTTCTCAGATCTTAATTTGACTGAATATGAGGATTGATGAAGGCTGGCATTCACTACATTGTATGGTGATAGTAGCAGGATAAAAATGATAATCAATGTTATCAAAATGTCATATTTGAGTCATATTTGACAGAACAGATTGTCTCTTTGATTAATGAACAATTGAAAAAAAGCAACATCTGACTGTTATGAAATCATGTTGGTGATTACATCTATATTTTTACTCCTTAACCCAACATTAAGAGTGAAACCAGGACTTAAAGTGGTCCTCACAGGTACTGCAAACACACACACACACACAGAGAAAACTTGATGACCTGACTTCACTCTGTGTGTGAGCTGAAGATTAAAACCGGCAGTAAAATGCATGAGACGCTCCTGTCTGACTAATCCACCCTCACCTTGAGTCTGATTGACACCAAGCACGTCTGCAATTTGTGTCGACTGAAATGTTTCCCCTCAGCAAGCAAAACAAGTTTCCTGCAAGAGTGTAATTCATAATACATATTTTGAACAATTTAGCGATTATCACTTGTTTAATTGCTTGAGACAAAAAGGTTTTAAAAGGATGCAAGATCCTGAAGTGATAACACACGAGGGTGCATTTGAATAATGATGCAGATAATTTCTACACCGTGAGGGAGCTTTAATAACAGACTATGCTGGATACAAACACAAGCAAACAATGTGACAGATTAAAGACGCTTTATGCTGCGTCCATGTGACTGTTTGGCTCTACGATTGAATTTCATATTTATTGTATTTTGAACTTGTACTTGTATTAATTGCATTAGTTGTGTTAGTGTTTGTGTCTACCTGCTCAGTGTTGATGTAAATGATCTAACAGTTGACTAATATATAATATCTGATACAATAAATCTCTTCTCTTTGTATGAGATTGTTTTTTTTGTACATGGTCCCTGACAAGTAAATGTAAAAAAACTATGAAGCAAGGCTAATGTATGTTTCCATTGGCAACACCCGTTTGTTCATTGTCATCAATGCACAGGGGGAGGAGTTTTTAGCAAAATACATAAATGTGCAACACACACCAACCTCATCATCACTACTTGATCTGTAAGTTAATTCTGTTCTGTGAGTATTCATGTATCAGGATATCGCTTAAATCTGTCCTCACTGTAATCACAAAAACATCAAGTTCAGCAAAACAATCTGAACGCTTCAGTCATTCTGTCCTGCTGATTGCTGTCAATTATAGATTGTACTGTCGTAACGCATCAAGTTGATGATTAGCGTCAGTTATTTTTACTTGCATTTGATGAAACTGGAGACATTTTGACCACATATTGAACTCTGGTCAGTCAAAAATGAATACAGACCTGCAGTGTGTTCTTCGTTCATGGCCCGCTTAATTAGAGCTGCAACAATTAGTCAATTAATCAACCGACAGAATATTAATCAGCAACTGTTTTGATAATCGAATAATCGTTTTAGTCATTTTTTAAGCAAATATGCCCAAAACATTTCATGCTTTTAGTTTCTCAAATGTGATGATTTGATTGAAATGCTTCTCCTGTTGTAACCTTTAGACTAATTTTAAAGGGCATTTTCACAATTTTCTGGCATTTCAGAGACAAAACGACTAATCCATTTATCAAGAAAATAATTAGCAGTTTAATCAATAATGAAGATAACTGTTAGTTGCAGCCCTACACTAAATACAGTTAATATATGTGGACAACAGACTTCCAGCAGTTTGATGCTTGTGTTTCACATGCAGACAATCCAACACTCAGAACAGGATAAGAAAAGAAGTCCAACCATGTGCAAAAGTAAACTAAGAACTCTTTTATTCTTTTTTATTCATTTTTATATATCTATCTTTAGCAGTTAATTTTTTTTTTTCTACACGAGTCCTTTAAAAGTTTGTCATCATGCTAGGTGCAGCTTCAGTGTCGGTAGTACATGCAAGGTTGTGGATTCTGTTGGCAGAGGATTTCACACATCGGACAACTGGAGAATGGGGAGCAGTGGCTCTGAACCCCGAGAGCGGACACACACACACGCGCACACACAAACGCGCGCACACACACACACACACACACACACACTGACCACTCTGGAGTCACCAAACAAAACCCTCCCTCCACCACAGAGGCGACTGCAGGAGGGGCACTGACCATCATTGAGGATTCACAAAAGGGTTAAGCAGATGCAGTTCAGTTCTTGCTGTGATAGTTGCCATCCGATCCATAAACGGGGACGGTTTCTTATCATGACATCATCAGTTGACATCTTTAGTGCAGTCAAAAAAGAAGAACAAAACTCTAGAAGCAGGCAGTCTTTTTAAGGGGGGAAATATACAAAAAAAACCCAAAACAAAACAAAAATAAAAACCTCAGAGATCATAACGGGAGATCATAACAAAGTCTGGGGTGCAGGGGGAGGGAAGTTTCTTTCAGACTCCTGTTTGTGATGAAAGTGACAGTAAAGGAGACATCAGGAGTATTGCTTGTGACTTTGGTCTGGGTCTATTTGTAAGGGGGCACCATTTCCCACTGTCTTCTCTGATTCTTTAAAAAACCAATTTCAATATTTTTATTTTACACCCTTCAAGTCAACTCTGGGAGATTCCCTTTTCCTGCTTTTTTAGTTTTTTTTCTAATACAGAGTCATAAAACAACCAAATAGAAGTGAAAAAGGTACATACTGTATATGACATCACACGTGCCAGCTGGTGGATGCCGCTTGTAGCTGAGGCACCTTACAGTGCATATATATGTATATATATATATATATATATATTCTTTAAACATATGGATGGCTACAATGGAGGATGAAGCCTGTAAGAACCCCGGCAGTGTTGGTGCCATGCTTAATGGTGCCCAGTGAGTCACGCAGAACCACTAAAAACTTTACTTTGGAACAGAAACATCTTCACAATCCCAGCAAAACGGGGAAAGAGTCTAAAACAGTTCAGTATGGGAAGAATTGATTGTACAGGGAACAGAATTAGTCATTTTTGTTGTTCCTTATATACAAAAAAAAAATCCAAAAAAATAAATCAATGACTGTACTGCAGCAATATAATGATCGCAGGTCACAATATACACGTGGTCACTGACGGCTACAGATGCACTAAAGAAGCCTGACAATTGCATTTACCCCATATTGAATGGAATACACAGTTTTTTTTTGTACAAATCAGTACATTGTTCAGTGGATGTACAGTACAAAAACCAAACGGTAAAAGGTTGATGCCAAAAAACATTATGAGATATATATATATATATATATATATAAAAAAAAAAACTTTGTAAGGGAAATACTGGGGCAGAAACACACATGGACATCATCTTTGGTGAAGACTCCAAGAGGCCTGAGCACACAGATTGTACACACACACACACACCTACATGTCCTACTACTGGGAATAGGAATTAATTAATTGCAGCGTCCTCACTTACAAATTTCAAAACATGAGGACGTCGAAGCACTCGAGTAACATCGGGGGGGGGGTGTACAGTACAGGTGTCAAGTCAGCTCACGAGGGGTCTTTCTGAACTACGCGTCTAATGTGTTTCTGAGAGTTAGATGTAGAAGAGAGAACGGCCGTTTAAAATGACATCACACCGTGATACGTCGGATTGTACTGGTAGGAGTTTATCGGATATTATTAGCATTGTGAGTCTGTTCGTACAGTGAGTGCATGTTGGTCTTGTTGTTTTTAGAGAAAGTCGGAGGGATTACAACGTGTTTGCACCTCGAACGATCGCTACAGGCATTAAATGTAACTTCACGTACTGCGCGTGGCACTACATAGACAGTACACAGGCCATGCCTTCTAGGAATAGTTCAACTATCATGAATCCCTGCCACAAAGTGACATAGTTACAAGATCTGAGAGGTTTGTTTATACTATCACTATTTTTCACTGCAGTATAATCCCCCATCCTCAAATGCCCAATTTCAAGAAAAACAACAAAAATAAAAAGAAACTGTCTCTGTCCCTCCCCGCTCCCCACCCCACCCCAAAACAAACAAACAAACAAACAAACAAACAATCACAAGAAATCTAGAAAATAGAGACACAGATTCAAAGCTGCCTGTGGAGGAATATGCTGGCATTCATTCAAAAATCATTCACTGATGGACGCACGGGGCTCTCCACCACATGTTTTCTGCTCTGCGGGCCTCCTAGTTCAGTTCCCATGCAAAGCCATGGCTTAGATCAAGGAAAAATACAACGTGCAGCACCTCCCAAAACTTGTCCCAAGACCCAGGCGAGGGGAGGAGTCAGGGCGGCTACGAGACACTCAACATGATCCCCTTACCCCCCCACTGTTCAAGTATGAAATGAGAGTAACATAAAATAACTTACAGAACATACGCACGAATGAATGAATAAGATCTAAAACCAACAACAACAAAAAAAAAATGTACTAAACTTCTGTGACACCTGACCTACATATTATTTCCAGTCAGTGAATAGAGCAGGGCCACAGTATTTTTTTTTTTTTTTAACATCTTCATCTTTAATACAGGGGCTAAGAACATCTCATCTAAGGAACGGACCAAATAACACACATTAAATGTTTATTATAACTATTTTCTGTTCTCTGTCTTTTCAGTACTAGATTTACATCCTGAAGATTATGCATCTTTAAATTAAAACTTTGTCATTATTATTATTTTTTTTTATCAAGTACATTTTTAGGTCCATATATGTTGGTTTTAGTTGACAAGGAATCAGCCTGTGTTTCTACATTTTAACCTTAAACTGACTACACTCATAAATCAACAAAATAAGACAGAAATGTAGAATTTCAACTTTCACGTCTACGGCATAAAAACATGATTTATCTGGGAAACAAAAAAAAAAACAACCAAAAGCGGTGTAAAACAATGGATTCCAGTTTTAAAACAGAAAACGAGTAGATGAAAAAAAAACACACACCATCCATTAAAAATCAAAATAAAAGGACAAAAGTCAATATCATGAGAAAGGACATGGCGAGGCTGAGGTCCTCTGAGGAATGAGAATGATGCGTTATGGATGGTTTGTGAAACTATGCACGCTTATTTCCACGAGTGAAAAGCGCATGTGCGTGCGAACATACGGGACGGAGGTAAGTGTCTATGTGGGCTGGTTGTTAATACGGGGGTTGTCTTTCTATCAGGCCTGGGTCAGGGGGGAAGGAGTGGGGGGTTTAGGAGTCCCTTGGTCCCGTTACTCCCTCAGGAGCTGAGGGTGAACTGGTCTTGCTCGATGGGCTTTTTGACCCAGGCCCCCAGGCCGGCCTTGTGGAAAGCCTTGATGAGCGCCTGCTTGGCGGAGTGGTACTCTGTGGCTGCCTGCTTGGCTTCGTGGTAAGAGCTGGGCTTGAGCACCTTGATCCGCAAGATGGATGACAGCTGGAGAGAGGAGAGGAGAGACGAGGAAGTAAAAAACACGTAAAAACAAAATCAAATTGCATCATACTGTAGCTATCATGTCGAGATAAAAGAGATAGATTGTATGCTTGATCCATGAACGCAGCTGTCTCCTTTATGCAACATATTGTAGTGTTTCTGTTGTTTAGTTCAACAATAATCTTTGTAAAGTCGGAGCATCAATTCAATCAGCGAGACTGATTCTACATGTAGTCGCTTTAACTTTACGCTTAATTTTCTCAGCTGTCAGCTTTTTACCAAACTATCAATATCTGTTTTTTTCTTAAGTATGGAAACCAACCTTCACTGCTACTGCTACGACTTCACCTCTACAATCTTTCAGTGTTGCCCCACCAGTATTTCCTCCATCCTGAACTTTAAGAAGTTCTTCTAGTCTTAAAATAGTCCTCACACGCACTATTAGTCTATAAATTTATCCTCTTCATAGTAGCAATAAAGAGATCCCTTAAAGTAATTTATGTAAGTGACGGGGAATCAAATCCACAGCTTTATTGTGTGTAAAAAAATACATTCTAGTTCAACTGAAGTTCAGCTGAAGATAATATGAGCAATCTGATTTAGTGGATTTTTTTTCCAAAGTTACAATCAGTTTAGTAGGAAATCCTCCCTCTTTGTTACTATCCCTCTGCCAGGAAACAGTGGATTTGGTAATAAAAAGACTGTAATTTTAGAAGATAAAACTTGTGTAACTCAAGTTTGTCCCCTATCAATTACATTTAAATCATTTTATAAAAAGGGATCTCTTTGTGGCCAGTATGGACAGGAGGAACAACTGAAACCACCAATAACTCTTTCAATGTACTAATCTGGAACTTTACGGTACAGACATATATGCTTCACTAGACCTGGGTGCAGTATGTGTGAGTGTGTAAGCTTGCACACATGTTACACTCTCCGTACCTTGGAGTGTAGGCGCACCCAGCGGCTGTAGAGGGCGTGCTTGCAGAGGCGTGAAGCGCGGCCCATGTCGTCCTTGCCGGTGGTTGCGTTGATCACCTCCAGGGCCTGGTCACCCACCGTCCAGTTCACGCTGAAGTTGGGTGCTTTGCCCGGCTGTCTGGCTTCTGCATTACTTATACCTGAAATCAGAAGCATCAAGGATCAAGGACTGAGCAGGGGGATGATTATGTAACACACACACACAGAAATACTGAATAAATGTTTCACTCTATCGGCACTGTCAACACCTCGAGAACCATATCTCCACTATTATGAACCCCAGAAACTCAACCTTGTGTTACCCCGCTGCATGAATGGGAGTCTCAGGACGGAGACAGCTCTCTGCTTCTCAGGCATAAATGGGAGATATATGGACGCCATAAATCCCTGTGTCTTGCTCTTTGTGTGTGTGTGTGTGTGTGTGTGTGTGTTAAGCTCCTTGGTCCCATTTGGCAGCACTTGTGGCAGAAGATGATTTAAAGGGGGTGAAATCCTCAGTGCTCTAATGCCACAGCCCTTCACCGCTAAAAACTCTGTAAAGCGGAAAAGGTTAATGTCCCCCAACTATTATCTCCTTTACCCGTCATTCAGAGAGCAACCAGAGAGGAGGAGCAGAGGGAGCTGCACGTACATCCAGACTCTCTGATATGACACCTTTATCGTCCCCTAGGATCTTAAAAAAAAAAAAAAAAAGACCACAGTATTTCTTCACCTGTCTGATTTTGAGAGTAGGAGTAGATGTTTTTCTTGTGACCTGTTTTATTCTGACGTGTTTTGTTTATTCTCATTTGTTATAATTGATTAATTGCTAAAACCCTAATCAGCAGTCACAGCTTAGCAACCGTAACTAGGCAGGGCAGGCCAGGTGTTGAAGTGATGTGCATGTGGCTCTTGTAAGAATAATACTCAGCATTTAAAGAGTTTGAAAGGTGGTGTTTTGTTCAGTCTTTCCAAAACCAAGAACACAAGAGTAATATGAGGAGCTGCAATTGTTAGCATGTCCAGCTAACTGAGTATTACTTCCAAGGCCAAGGAGCACATTATTTACTGACGACATTAGTTTGTGGGATTAAGTTACAGTTAAAAAAAAAGTCCCATTCTCACCTAGCACATCCACTGTGTAGTATTTTGCCACTGTGTGGAAGCTAGTCCTGGATGCTACCAGAGTTTAAGCTAACGTTAGCGGCTGTTTATAGGATTTGGGAAAGTTTACACTCCAGCAAACCTCAGCTAACCAAAGATAGTGTTACTTTTGACAAGCATATCTGTTAGTCCTCATCCTCAAAGCCTTTTCTCTTGTAACATTAAAAGAAATAATATTCTCTTTGAAAATACAAACAAACATGTAACATTAAGTTGAGCCGCCAATCAAGATCCCACACAAGACATGTTTTGCTTTGAATAATTATTCATGCCTAATAAGTTTATTCCACAAAAAAAGTGTGAGGACATCGTTAAAATTCTTAAAATGACATTGCCGCCTTCTCCCTCATTTAAAAATCCATCATCTATGAATATGTATTTATTTTTTATTTGAAAAGTTTAAATGCAGGGCACAAGAAGTCTCCTGCTTCACTGAAAAGTCTGCTGTCACTGTAGGCTTCAATTTTCCACTTTGCACTTTTATAAGTTGCATACTAGACCAGGATTGGCTCCAAACTGGCTGCGATGTCACAAATCGTGCTTGTACGTACGCGCCTTAAACTGAGATTTCAGGTGAGTAAAGAGAAACTTTCTATCTTCAGCAGATGATTATGAAAACAGCTTTATAGTGTTAAACTCGGGGAAATACATCATTCTGCACAGTGAAGCTCAAACATCTGGTAACAATAAGCAAGACATTTTTGAGTGGAGTTGGACTTTAAATAATGTTTGATCTTCCATCTTTCTTCATCATACTTATAACACTAAGATTAACCAAGCAACCCTTTCAAGTCCTATAAACTGATAATCAACTGGTGAGGACAATGATTTGATTTTTTTTTTTTTTACCTTTTTAAAAACAGGTCAGCTGGAAACATTAAATGTCAGTTGGTAACAACGTTTTCAACCGACGCTTGGAACTAACGTTAGCGTAATATGCTAACAGCGATAGGTGTCGTTTCAGCCAACAAAAACAGAAATGAGAAACCTGCCTTAATCTACTTTCTCTCTAAAATCAAGGACCCTTTGTTTCAAGAATTACAAGTGGTACATCTGTCGCCATTATCGTTGTAAACTGCACATTTGTGTCATGTGAGGGGGCGTACTGTAGCACTATAGCAAGGGAGGTTAGGTTTAGGTGTTGTGATTTTTACTTTACCAGATTCACTCGTCTTGTCTGTAAACATCTGCAGCACATGTACAATGCTGTATATATTATGTGATATGAAGATGAGAGGGACAAAAAGAAAAGCATTTTTTTCTTAAAACAAGGGAAAGAAAGAAAGAAGACAAATAAATAACTAAATAAGTAAGATTTAAGAGACCACATGTGTTTAGTACAAAGACGTTTGGCAACATTTCTTATAGGAATATTTGAAATGCTTATCAGAAGACAAAGTCTGAACGGTACATCTAAAAATGGAAAGTTAAAAAACTGCGGGAGTCCTGGTCTATACGGCCTTTTTAAAGGTCAAGCCAATGCTGAAAATTTACACAAAATGATAAAGCTATTCAAATTCCCCAAGAACTAGGTAAATGTCAGCTCCAATCAAACAGAGAAGAAAAGCAATAACTGTCTTCCTGCTGTGGACAGACCAGTGAGGTGGATACATGTGTTTACTGCTTAGGATTATAGTCTACCTCTTTGATATTTAGACAGCTGGAGTTTGATTGCCGAAGATTAACAAGGAGATCTCTCCAAAAACATAAAATGTGAACACCGTCATGCTATTACTTCAGCCTCAGCTCTTGGTTAGTTAAACTTTTAGCAGTTCTTCTTTTTTTCTTCCTTTTTCTACTCCGACATCAAAGCGGACTCACCGCTGAGTAGAGGTCTGTTGAGGGTGAACTGTTGGGGCAGGTCCTCGATATCTGCGATGCGCTGGTACATGGCTCTGGAGAGGTGGTCGGCGTGGTAAAGGCTGCCAAGGATGATGCTGGAGAAGTAGATCGGCTCTGTGAAGTAACTCATCAAAGAGCCCTGGATGCCCACCACGTTCCACCTGCAGAGGTAAAACACACACTGATTACCCCAAAACTATGCCTTTTAAACCACAATTTTCAGTGATTATGGAGTAATTTGTTTAAATAATTTCACCATGAAGACATATTCCCATTTGGAATAGTAGTAACTTTATTACTTACTAATATTTCTGACATACACCTTGTTTCCATAGCGATAAGCTGCATTAGCTGCAATTTGCAGCTATTAGAAAGCTTTGTAATAACTCTTAAAGACTCTCACGCCAACTACCACTACTTTCCCCCTTTTCATTCTGGTTGTTATTATAAACTGTCAGCTCCTCGTCTCCTTAACCGTGCCGATATGCTTCATAAAAATGCAGATGACTTTAAACGGATGACATGTAGAAAGGACTGCTATCAGCCTAAAAAGTGCCCTCAAGACTCGAGAGTTGATGGTGTTCTGTCTGACAGATGTGAAAAGGAGAGGAAGTTCTTTAGGCTCCGAAAAAAAAATTGAGGACAGAAACGCTGTCGACTTGCTCCGGAACGCTTCATTGAGGTCATTTCCTATTAGGTGCTTCAGGAGATACAAACAAATATGCATAGGTGGACACACACACAGCAGCGTATACAAAATATATTAGTATATAAGCATCCAGTGCGATCTACCACACACAGTCACACTCAATCCTATAGTTCTGTACACTCTGAAGCAGCCAATTTCATTTTCCCCAAAACGGCTGTGTGTTTCATTCATTTTCCCATTGACATGGTCTGTGAAGCATCACTCGCCCACCTCGCTGAGAGACATAGAGAGAGAGACAGAGAAGGGGAGTCAAACATAAAGGATAAAACTGGCGTTCTTCTTCTATGTTTCCCTTACTGTAAAGAAATCACATGAAACGGCCAAAACCAACGACGTGTTAAGTCTCGAGCTGCAACGATAAGTCGATTAATTGATCAACAAAAAATTAAGTGGCAACTATTTTGAGAATCAATAATCGTTTTAGTCATTTTTTTAAGCAAATTTGTAAAAAAAAGCTTCTCCAATGCGATGATTTAATGCTTTTCCTTGCCATACATGGTAGTACATTGAATGTCTTTGGGTTTTGGACTGTTGTTTGAACAATATAAGACATTTTGAGACATAACCTTTGAATCTGGGAAATTATAACAGGCATTTTCACTATTTTCTGACATTTTAGAGACAAAACGAGTGATTGATTAGTCGAGAAAATAATCAGCAGATTAATTGATAATGAAAATATTGTTAGTTGCAGCCCTAGTCCTAACCTGTCTGTAGTTCTCAGCCCCGAGCTGATTCATTGCCAATCCCTAAATCTTTAAAAATAGGTAATAAATATCAAATTTAGTGCCGTTACTCAAAAAGGAATAAACAGTGCATTTGGTAGGGAATATTTTCATATTAGTGAGTGTATGCAACAATCTAAGTGGAACTGACTCTAGATAAACTATAACTATGTCTCCTTAATGTGTTTTTAATAGTTTTTGGACAACAATGGAGGGCTATGGCATAGGGTAATAGGCTCTAATAGGCTTTGAATAAAAAGGTAATACTTCATCAATTCATTGTTGATTTTAGTCTTTTTATGGGATTTACTGACAAAAAAAAAAAACAGAATATTGCCAGCGTTATCCTTTATGGAACAATACAAATCAGCAGAAACAAGACGCTTCTCATTCTCTCTTTCACTTCAGGCTGACTGACAGTGTGTGAAATGACCAACATGAGCCCAGAACAATGAGGAGTACGCGAGCATGACACCTCAGGCTACTCACAAGGACCGTTGTTTCCATATGCAATATTCTCTGTATAAACCGTATGTGTGTGTGAGAAAGTGCGTGACGCCGTGTGTGAAACTGAGGGAAGGCGAAATGATATCTCTGAATTCATAGCTGGGAGCAGTAACGCACACATTCAGCACAGTCAAACAGCTTCATAATAGTCTGTGTCATGCACAAACTGCAGTAACACACACACACACTTTTCCATCAGTGTTTTTTAACAAGGTTACACAAATACAACTGAATGTCAAAAAAAACACAAACAAGCAACTGCACAAACACACACATTCTGAGTCATGTTTTTGGAGGTGTTCAATTTCATTCCCGTTAACCGTCTTCGATGTTATTTCATTCAATATCATGCTCTGTGCATCTACACACATACGGTATTCGCCCACAGAGCAGGGTCAGAACAAGTCAGGAGGCCTGACGTCAGCTGTTAGAGAAACGTCGACAGGAAGGGACGACGGGACGAACGTGGAGAAATAACCCATAAGAGCTTCGCCTGATTGCTAATGAGCTCAGTCAAATAGCTGGAAACGACATGCGGCAGAGAACTGCTCGTTCTCGCTGAAGCCGTGGGGCTGGGCGAGTAATCAAAGGAAAATGAGAAGAGGGAAAACAATGTGTAAGGAGGGAACATTGAGGGCATGGTCAACGTGTGCCAGTTAGTTGTGGTATTAAATAGCAGCCCTGTGGCTAACAATCGCTCACATGGGGACGAGAGCGGGTAAGCGGCACTGTGTCATGAGAGTTAGGGCAAAGTGACAAGCATTGCATAATGTTGTAATACTAAATCCTTACCTTAACTGTAAGGGATGATATAGTTCAGCTTTAAAATACTGCTTGTTTATCCAATAAGGCCTGGCCATGAATGGTCTTCAAGGTGGGAAATTAACTTTTAAAAGTGTTCAAATGTTCAAATTCACCAGCCACACGATAGTAAATCATTATTTTTGTGTCCCAAATCTACTAAATCTGCTCATTTCCCATCATGATGGTCTCCAACCTCTTTTGCACTCTACGAACCTGGATCCCTCCGCTTTGGATGACCACCAGAAATGTGAGTCACTTGTACCGGCGCTGACAAGCTGAAAGGGTAACAACACTTCTCACACGGTGCAAACGACAAGGCGCTCGCTACACAGCGGGCACATCCCTCATCAAATACGCACTCAGCGTTCAATCATTCTGTGTATACAGGCGAGAGGCATTACGATCCTGGACTGAGAGGAAAGAAGAGGAGGAGGAGGAGGAGGAGGAGGGCGGCTTGTGAGAAGAGTTATGGAGAAGTTTTATCGTTCATCACAAGGGGAGGCACACTGTTGCCTTGAACATGGACAGAGACTAAAGATGCTATGATCTGCCTGCAAAAATGCCCGAGGGAGAGAGGATCCATCAGCTCGGCTGTCCCTGAACCTCCCTGAAGAATATGACAGACTAGAAATGACTTAGTGGATTGACAAAACCAGGACATAATGCCACACATTACAGTATGAATAATTAAAACATATGAAAAGAGCATCATGAAATAAGAAATATTATACACCATAACAAGAAAATAGTTCATTTGAACATTAAAACGGCTGTAATTGAACTGAGTTTGACGTCAGTTACCTTGCAATCTTGTCACTGCAGGACATGGTGAGTAACCTCTCTCCCTGCAACACCCCGTCCCAGGTCTGGATG
The DNA here is from genome assembly GCF_910596095.1 of Thunnus maccoyii. NCBI lineage: Eukaryota > Metazoa > Chordata > Actinopteri > Scombriformes > Scombridae > Thunnus > Thunnus maccoyii. The sequence goes on from NC_056543.1 coordinate 9,261,133, forward strand.
GTGTTACTGGACCTCACAGGGATGGTGCCCTCCCCCGATTCGATTTTGGTCCTTAGCTGGCCCCGTGCTTTCCGATTGGGATGTCTGTCTCCTTGGTCTGAGCGAGATAGTGAGGGAAGAGAGAAAATATGAAAAAAAACAAAAAAAAAACACCAAAAACTAGCAGAAAACATCCCTGTCGATGTACACATATCTACAAAATGCAACAAGACAAAACAGGGATTCTAAGAAAAGAAATGAAAAACATGACCTATTATTTATTATTATGTTATCAATGTTTTCTGCTGTTCCACCAGCAGGCGCCATCTATTCAGTGACTAATTGAATGTGGTTGTTTTCTATTCAGTCTGCCATGTGCGAAGGCAAACAGTTTGACAAGAGTAAGAGGGAGGTTAATCAGACAGACAGTGCGTGTGGGCTGGGCGGGAAAAAAAAAAAGACTGATAGGGACAGACAGAGAATGACAAAAAGCTCTAATTACTAGAGCCTTGTTTAAATGTATCTGTAATGCGTATTTGGACGTCGCAGTAAAAATTCTAATTAAATGAAACCAAGCATATGAGGAAAATCCTACAGATTTAATTAAATAAAATAAACTGTTGTCGAAACTGAATTCTCAACTAAGACCAGACCACATTGAAAACATGTCGGCTAAGCCCGGCGGAGGGGATGAGGCGGGAGCGGGGCGGCGTGTACCTTCCACTCCGGCCTCGTGCGGAGAGAAGATCCTGGCGTCTCCGCAGGGCGAGGTGCTGATATAGAGGTGGAACTGAATGTTGTCCTTTAACCTGTAGCCTCCCTTGTCACAATGCATGAATATTGAGTTCTGATGGTCCTCTTTGCTGTTGCTATGGCGATAGACAAATAGCAAATGTAAAAAAAAAACCCCAGCACAAACCCTGTATTTCCATTTTCTTCATTTTAGCTCATTTAACTGGATTGAATTGAATTAGATACACTGAGAGGAGTTTAAAAAAAAATGTAATAGCATTATCAATCCAAGCAATCTCCCAACACCACCAACACTAAACTGTGCTTGAGGAAAATTTGACTCCGTCCACTGACCTGAGGAAGAACTCCAGTTGGGTGTAGAGGTACCTCATGAGCGAGCGTCGGGCGATTATTTCAGCGTGGCAGTCATTGAGTGCCAGGCCGCGGTCGCTCATGTACTCACCGTTGATGCATTTGGTTCCTGTTGAGACACAAATTACCTGTGCCTCCTTCACATCTGTCCCTGACAGGAGGGGAAGGGAACAAAGACATAGAAGTCAAAGGACACATATGCAGAGTACTATGTCATTTAAATGCGGTGTTGGTCTAAATTGTGCTTTTATGTTCTTGAGTTTAATTTGCAAACTTTTCCCTCATATTAATAATGTGCAGACTGGTGAGAACACACATGATGAACTCAAAGTTGACCAAAAAAAGAAGATGATGCTGGATCAGTGTCCTCTATTTTTAAAGGAAAAACGCTGTCTAAGGGGAAAGAGACGTAATAGAAAGAGTAACTGTTGGGCTCAGATGGCTTTAATGCATATCTGTTCAATCAAACCTCCAACTACTGGCTTTGTCTTGTGTCATATTAGATAGTCTGGCAAGTTCTGACAGCCTGTATAAATTTATTGGGGTGGCTTTGGGTAAACAGTGGCACTATAAAACTTTAATTCATATTGAATGTCTCCAAAAAAGGATTGGTATTCAGGAATCTGCTCGGTCTTAACCACAGAGTGACAGACAGTGGAGGAATTATTCAGATCAAAACCACACTTTACTGAAGCAAAAGTACATTCGTTTTATTGCCAAAATGCACTAAGTATCAAAACAAAAAGTACTAAATTCAGAAAAAGGCCCCTGTGAGTGTTATACTATTGTAAATTACTATTTTATCATATGTTTTATATGTAAAATCTTAATCTAGTGTAGTGGAACAAAAGTATAAAGTATCTCAAATTTGTAGTGAAGTACTAATACTTGAATAAAGGTACTGTTTCATTCCAGCACTGGTAACAGGACTGAAAACAAAAAGGTGGTTGTTCAAACTCATAAATGTTCCTGCATATGCTGCTAAGTAGGCAAAACATTTCTGCGGTGACATTATTAGTCTGAGCAAACTGATACTTAATTGTGAATATTGTCAGCTTTCGTCTCCAAGTCTTGCAACCACAATTTTCCTTTGGATAACACTAGAAAATTGACTGTTGGCGCTGTATTTCCCCAAGTATAAAAGCACCCAAAAAAAAAAAAAAAAAGCACTTTTACCTGTTGTCATGACGACCCCTGCTAGGACTTTCCGTCGCGCATGGGGGGAGGTGAAGTTGTCTGTCAGCTCACTGAACTTATCCACCACCAGGCGAGAGACGGCATCAGCGAGAACCTGTAACCACACGTTTGCAGACACACAAAGAGAAGACACACACACACACACACACAGGCACACAAACACATCCACACAAACACAAGCTTGTGTCAGATATGTCAGCTTACAAAGCGTGTCTGATATTATCCTCCCCTAGAGCACTGTGTACCTGTCACAGTGTTCGCATCCAGCTCCAAACAAGCGTCAGAAACGGCAACACGTGAAACTGGGTTTACTCCCTGAGGTATGCCTAACCGTCTCTCAAGAAACGGCGTTTGAGTTTTGCGTGACAGTTATAATTTACCGTCTCCCTTCTCACAGAGAATAACAAAAAAAAAAGTAAAAACAGAAGAAGTAAAACTGATCAACAGAAGTGAACAAAGTGCTTGTCGACATTCCTCAAGGTTTGAAACCATAATCGGAATTCTGGAGGGAACCTCGAGTGAACTTCACGTCTCTTTCTTGTTCTTGGACAGCCAACCTTCTCTTGCTGGCTCTTTATCCAGCGCTAATGTGATGGAAAATGACGACAACCAAGAGGAGAGAGATGACGGCTGGGTGACCACAAATTAAAGAGATTAGTCCAATATTACTTCTCTCCTACTTTGGAGTCACCCACTCGCAGACGAATCGTTTAACTTTCGAATGCCAAGGTCGTCTATAGTGTAGAAATGACTTAATTTCTAGGGGTGAAAAAACAGTAATGATCACTTACTTTTGTTTTTTGGACACAAAACACATACTGTATGTCCACAAAATGTTTTCTTTCAGGAAAGAGCGAAGGAATACTTATCATCAATTATCATCAATTACACCATAAGGTTCGAGTTGGCTTTTATAGTTTGGACTTCAAGAAAAACAACTCAAACCATGACTGAACTATTTTCCCTATTAGTGCCTTGCCAGATGGAAACAGGCTGCAGAGAGTGAATACCAAGTGACAGGGAATTAATAGATGAATTAGTGTGGCTTCTAAGGTTGAATCGGGTTCCTTGTCGAATAAATCAGTTGACAAGTGGAGAGAGTGAGTAAATAAAGAAAAAAAAAAAAAGCTTTGGGAAGGGGACTGTTGACTGTGTGTCACACTGATTAGCTTTGCTGACTGTGTTATCTCAGTTGCATAAAACCAACCACCTGTCCTTAGTCCGTACTAACATGATGTGAATGAAGTTTTGATGATAATTTACTTGAACAGCAAAGGTTTGATAGCTGAAGCAGTTGGGAGCGGATCTCTCTCTGCAACCCAAACAACAGATTCGGGTGAAGTCTATACTATGAGACAACAATTCTTTACAGATAAGCTTTGCCCATGTCTTCTGTCAGCTTGTTGAGGACGGACTAAATCATGACGAGGATATCATTTAACATCCATTCATTTTGTAAACATTCATTAAGGATAAAGCTATAATTCATCTGACAACTTTTGTTCTTTAACAAGGTAGAAAAATATAACTGAAGGCAGGCGTGACGATGTTGTTTGTTGCGAATGAACTTCAACTGAGGGAGAAGTAAGATGTAGACGAGGAGCTGGCATCTTATGATTAGGAGACCTGTAAAAATGGTAATGTTTAAAAAAATATGTTCTTTTTTATAGTATCACAGCTGTACCTGCTTTGAAAACCAGTCTCAGTCTTTGTGAATTCAAGTTCTGTCATCTTTGACTCTCTTGTTATATCTTAATAATCAATGTTTCAAGCCTGGTGAAGATGACAGCTTTAATGAGGGCAGAATCTGAAAAATTAAAGCTATGTGAGCAATATGCCTCTGCGTTCCTTCAAAGCAAAGCAAAGCACCTCTGGAAATAAAACGTTTTGTAACCTTGACAGTTATTTCTAGTGATAAACTTAAACATTGAGGCTATTTAAATACTGACTACTGCATATTGTAATGTCTTCAAATTAGAGGGCCTTGGCCAAAGCATATTTAAATATTCATAAATTCCTAACCCATACTCAAACTAAATATCCTATAGTATAACAGTACTTAGCTGTCTTTTATGGCACCCTTGGGTGTATGGCCATGGACCTGAAATGTTCATTTTATGAGCTGTGATGCAAAACAAAGTGTGATTGCACTCATATTTGTGGCCAATAATAAGCGACTCTATGATGAAGAGCTTTCAAGCTTTCATGCATGCGGCATTTTAGCCCGATGCCTGCTGTAATTTAAGCGTGGCAACCACAAGAATGAGTAGGATTCTTTGGCTTACTAAATTCACCAAACAATGTGGTCATTAAAAATCATTCATATTTTCCAGGCCTGCAGAACCGATCACCGTCAACCTGAAAACTGAGTTTTAAAACATGATAGACCTAGAGGTTTTCCTTTTATGGTTAACTAAAATGTTGGGTTTATGTTCTGATTGGGTCTGATACATTCTGTACATGTATGACAATCTATGAGGAAGATAAAATATCTTACCTGGGGTAGGTGAAGCTGCAATCCCTCTCTTGGTATGGGTTGCCGGGATGGTGTCTGGTCTAACTGCATGTTGAAGAGAGCTGAGAGGGCGGCCTGCGCTGCCCGGGCTTTAGCCAGCTTCTTGTTCCGCCCTGAGCCTTCAAACGTCTGTGCATCCACTGTCACTGACATCACAAAATTCTTGGCATGACTCTCACCGCTCTCCGACACAAAGTCATATTTGAGGCCCGGCCTGAGCTCATTGAGGATCATGACAGGGTTTTTGCCACTGGAGGGTGAGCTGAATGCCGATGGAGGGGGCAGTGGTGCCTGGACAAGGTTGCTGCCAGGTGGTGTGGGCAGTGGGTACTCCCCTAGTGAGTTTAACGAGCTGCTACCATTGGAACCTAGATAGAAGGACTCTTCAGGTACGGCTGGTGTCTCAAAGCCGTTGAAGAGCATGTCTGGGAAGTCAGCTTGGTCAGATGTAAAGTCTGTGTTCACTGTCAGTGTTCGACCCATGGCCAGGTGTGCCTCAGAGGCATTGGGGAACTGGACGAAGGAACGCAGTGCTTTCTCAGCTGCATTCAGTTTGGCCTTCTTCTTCGTTGGGCCCATGCCCTCAAACATCTGTCCATTGACTTCCACAGTCATGACAAAAACTGGTGCGTGGACCGGTCCTGTCTGAGACAGCAGTTTGTACTGTAGACCTGGTTTGATTTCATTCAGCTGCATCAGAGCATTCTTGGGCAGGACTGGCCCTGGTGTTTTCTTACGCTTCTTGGCCCGGAACTTGGAGTGCGAGTGGCCATTGTTTCCTTCTTCTAGGGGGCGCTTTCGACTGGCCGGGCCGCTTCCATTGGGGAGCTGTTCAGCCACACCCACACCGTCTTTGCAGGACACGTTGTCCAGGTTTCGGTTTTCCTTAACGTCGGTGCTGCTCGAACCTGCGGTGCCCAGAAAGAGTAACTTACAACGCCTTCGTTGCAGGATCTTGTAAATGCAAAATTTATAGATTCCTTTATCACTCTTTGGAACTGAACCAATGATTTGTGTTCCTTTATCACAGAAAGACAAGCTGGCTTTTAAATTTGACTGAACATATTTAGCTATAGTCTACTCATATCCATTTAAATAGTAGAACAACATCAACACATGTAGAGCTCTTGACGGGTCCTAAAAAATGTACCTTGGTCCACATTCAAAACATTGATGGAAATCTTTTTTTTGGAATCTTTAGGCCCATATTTTGGTCAAATGGTATTCAAGTTTGAAATTAATCTCTTAATATATCTTCATTATTAAAGATGTCACATAGGCTTGTTATTCTAAGGGTCAGGGGAAAGTGAGGGAAAAAAGCCTTCATGAGTAAAACAACTACTATATACTTTTCATTTTTTATTGGTCTAAAAACATAAATGTAAACAACTGTACGCATACATATCAACGCTCAACAAAGACATACAAACAGACACACACAGAGCTATTCCTCATCCATTTTATCACTTTGCTGCCTACAGGGAAATGATGTAGAGTGTTCAGTTTTAAACTGCTGTTATATAAATACACTGGGGAACACATATCACTGAACCCAGTTAGCAAAGTGGATGGAATATTGTCAAAAATTTTCATTTATAACATCCTTCAGCAAAGGCTTGATAGGTTACTCCTTGCGGTACTCAGGAGAAAGAGAGGCCGCAGTGTGCATGAGTGGGATTGTAGGTTGGGTTGAGGGAGTGCAGGGGAGGAGTGCAGGGGAGGAGCTGAGGACCAGGCAAACAGGAAGAATACATCAAAGAGGCAGAAGGAGAGGACTCCACCTACTGCAGGATCCTAAAGGCTTGACTGGCGACAGGGTACAAGGTCAAAATGTGAGGTTTACCTCCCTTTGCATAAGAATTTGAAAAGAATGACTGTCGTTTAAAAATGAGGAAAATCTGAATTCAAAAGCGGTTTCTAATGAGGCGCCATTCATATGACCCTGTGCCTCTGAGATCCCACCCATGGAGCTTGTCAGAGATCACAGTGTTCTAGCTTTCAAAATGCACTGACATGCCGCTACCATCTGCATACTCTAATTGACATGTCTCAAGGCAAGAAAAAAAAAAAAAAACAAACAAACAAAACAAAAACATTAAAAATGTATTCCTAAGATCAAGTATAACAAACTGCACATTCTTCAGTTCATGAGCTCTGAAAACATGCAAGATTTTTTTTGGGTTGTACATGCATTCTTCATGGAGTTTTGCAGATAAAAGGGATGAAAAAGGGAAAGGAGGGACAGAATAACAACAACCAAGGAGAACTGTCACTTATCAAAACGGTGACAGGTATAATTTGTGTGTCGGGCAGGGACACAATCTCAGCCGGTGACCTTTAACCACCATTGATTTTTGGGGCATTTGTTATGTAATAAGTAATAACAACTGAATGTCCCCAGAGAAAATGGTACAAGATTACCACAGAGTTAGATTTTCATTCTACATGACTTATTTTAAAATATACAGTATTTTTTCTCTGCAAAAGATATAATGAGTAGAGCTTTTACCTACTGGATTCAGACATAATATACTTACACACATGTTTAGCTAGCGATCATAACAGGAGGGGATATAGTCACTAATACTCCAAATCAGAATAAATCTATATATAATGAAAATACTAGCATGCTAAACAGAAATACAATGAACATAATGGCACACAAATACTCGGAGCTCCCTTTCTCTGTTACAAATTAATTTTTGACAGCAAAAATATATATATAAATAGTTTATTTTTCAGTACACAATATATAAACTTTCACTAAAGGGGGTATCTAAAGGGCTCAAATGGAAACTGATCACTTAAGAAGAAGAGTATGTATAACTTTTGGCTGGATGATGCTGATACTCTGAAGCCTTAAAGCCAGATCTGAGGACAAAAGAGCAACAACCATGACACCATGCACTTGAATTATGGCACACATATGCAGTTGTGGTCATTATCATGCCAGCATTTGTGTAATCAGCATCCATTAGCTTCGCAAGAAGAAAAAAAACAAAAAAAAACTCCCATATGCTTGGATTTTTCAGTGCTGAAAATCCCCCGTGGTGGTTGCATGAACCGAATCAAAGTATTTTTTTCACTACTTCATTTTAAGTATAACTTGTTAGTTGGACTTTTGATTCATGTGATTAAAGAATTTAAAGAACTGCTAAGGTTGTCACATAAAAGTAAAACATTTCTTTCATGTGTTTCTTTGGTGTTTCCCTTGGTATTTAAGAAATAGGCTTGTGTGAGCTTGAACTGTGTTTTTATCTTCAAATACATCTTCTGACTAGCAGCTAAAATGTAAGACAGAAGCCGCCTCTGGAAGACAACAAAGGGTATTTTGCAACTCTGTGCTTATTCGACTTAACGCAACAACATGCTTCTTCTCATCTCAAAAACACAAAGTGTGACACTACAACAAGAGCTGTTGGTTTGCGTTGTAGGTTAGGGTTCTACTAGGATGACAGCTCTCTTTGAATGTAAGTTCAAAACTGTTAAAGTGCGGGGAAAAGATATTCACTCATGACTTTCTTTGCCTTCTGAGGTTCAGTTACTGAGTTCAAACCAAAATGTCTAATTAAAGTTCAATAAGCTGGAGAGGAGAGGATTTTCTAAAGGGGGGAAATGAAAGTAGAGGAAATCTGTAATATGACCTGAAGCATCTTAGATGTAATGATTTTTTTTTTTTTTGTAAAAAGTTTCAGTTAGATAAGTGAGTGTATTTATTTGCAGAGCCTTGTCTCTTGGCTCAGGTAAGGACAAATGACACTTATGGAATCTGACAGAAGGGCGACTAAATGATATAATCATCTTTGCTTTTGAGGCATACTTTTAGAAAACACGTTTGCATTTACAGATTCAGTTTGCATTTAGTTTGATTAGTTTTGTACTATTGCACTAAGCAATAGTACTATACTTATATTTGCATAATATAAGTAAGCAAGATGTGTTCATACTGATTACGCATCTGAGAACGACAGGATGACAAACAAGGGGAGACATGCGGGCTGACAAAAAAAAAAAAAAATACAGGCAGACGTATTTTAAAGCAGAGATCAGCTATTGCACAAACACAAAAAAACACGAGTTAAGGCAACACGAGACGAAGCTGAGTAGACTCACTCATATTCTCCTCCTCATCCACATCCATGGCGACGGGTTTGTTCTGACCTGAGAGCAGCCTCGCCCCCGCTGCACCTGGGGATCAGAGGACAGACGGGTGGACTGCTTAAGCAGGTACAGAGTAATACGCATGCACATTCAAAGTAGCTATTGACATTGAACAGCTACAGCGATGATAAATTTCAAAGCTTGTGGCACCGACACACACACACATACACACACTAAGAAACATGCATGCATTGCACAGTGTAAGTAGCCCTTGATGTAGGCATATAAATATTCAGAAACGGGGAGATATCAAGGTGAGAGAGGAGGCCGGGGCTGACAGGCCTTAATAGCAGGAGCAGTCTATTGTGACTTTAATATCCTTCCGATTAGACCTCATTTCCCTCTGCCTGCTGAGAGATACAGAGCTAGTGATGTGGCCAAGTCACTGCCACTGCTACACACACACACACACACACACACACACACAGTATCCGCAGGTGGAGAGAGCTCCATTAAGCAATATTTTCACAGTAACACTAAATCAAATGATTTTCTGCAATCTGAAATGTACGCTAATGCTGCTTTTGCTAATTACGTTGACAATCATCCAATTCTCTCGCTATTTTAGTTTTCCCCAGTTTATATGGTTGATTCCAAAGCTGCCAATGAGGATCATTAAGAAAGCCAAACTTCCAGTGAGCCGTTTTTTTTAGACCTTGTTGAAGCGTTTGGTCAGAACTGACAAGACATAAACCAACTATGTCAACCTGTTATCTCTCTCCATTTGTGAATAGCCAGCAGGTCAAATCCAAATAACTGCAGTCAAATTAGGACTGAACTTTTTATGTAAATATTCGTTAGCAAACAGTTTATTATTTACACATCCAGCAGATATGGAGCAACACTGGTATTCATTTGTAGTGGTGTTTCAGGCCACTTGCTGATTCTTTTAGCTCTGCTCTACAGGAAACTTCTGGATCTTTAGCTTCTAAATGCTCCACTGTATTTGCTAGCTAGTTGCTAACTTTGTGTGTCTTTTGGTAGTGTTCAGTGGGGTTATCAGCCCTTTTTCCACTGAAAACAGCTGCCTGCTGTGGCTGGAAACAAGGTGGATGAGAGTGAACCAAAACCGTAAAATTGGGGGACTGATAACCAAAACAATGAGCTAAAAGATGCTAAAATGCTCTGTGGAGCTGAGGGGAACTATGGAGTCAAGTGATAATCATCAAGTGGGTTTCTTACTACAAGAGAACCCTTTGCCATTACACATTTGATCCATTGTTAACATATAAACTCACTGAGCACTTTATTAGGAACACCTGTGCAATCTAACACAATCCAATACAAAAGCTCTGCCATAAATTCTACTTTTAAGAAGTTTATACATTTTCAGTTTTTGTTGACACTGTCAGAAAGGCTATATATATTTCACCCCCTTCATGTATGTTAATAGGGAGGACAGAATATTAGGAACACAGCTTGGTAATGGTAGAGATTATGGCAGAGCTGTTTAGTGATTTGTATCAACCATAAGGTTCACTTCTGGTAATCCTCCAAAAATAGCTTTTGAAAAAAAAGAGGCTTAGTTGAACAAGTTGCACCACTGGCTTATGCTATTATGCTAATTACAGAATTAATAGTTATAAGAAAGTTTCAACCGCATGACTTCCTCATCAGTCTCCCTGCCAACCACTTGAAAAGTCATGGCCCAACAAAAAAAAAAAATGTTGCTGAGAGCAGGGCACATGAGCGCTGACTGATGAAACAGACTAACAGAGTGAGTTAGATGAGGGAAAGAGAGAGTTAAGGCGGCAGAGAGGGAAAAGGCAGAGAGGCGAACGACACAAAGAGACAGAGAGAAAAGCAGGAGAAAGATGGCATTATGATATAGAACAGATTGTGCTGATTCTACTCTCGCTCTACCCGCCTTCCATCAGTGCCCCCATTCCTCAGCCAGACACTTTCTTAAGCTAAACTAAATGGGCTAATTAATCTGGGCTAATGGTGGGTGACAGCAAATATGCTAGCACAATTATCACCCTATTAAAGATTCATATTCCAACCCATAATTGAAAAAGAAAAGGTGGGGTGAAGGGAAGATGGGTGGGAGTAGGTCCAACAGAGTGGAAGATGAGAGTCATTTTTCTCAGGTAGGAGCCAGGTGCCCCCCCAAAGCCCCCCGTACTCCTCCAGCAACTCAGAACCACATCTGCACACAAGACTAGTTGCACTACTTTCATGTTGTTACAGCTGCAGCATAATTTTATGGCTCCAAGATTTTAATTATTGAGGTTAACTTTCTGGCTATGAATATTTTTAACATCTCAAAGTGGTCTTTAATAGCCAAATCAAGTCTATTGTATAGGTTAATGGCCTAGCCAGATGTGGGATTGGGCACTTGTGAATAAATTAATTAGACTGAATATATTTAAGTGCAAAACCAAATGTAAAACAAGATAGTGGTCTCATTCCTCCGACACACACTGCTGTGTAGTTTCAGCACGCAATGCAAATGTGCCTGTCGGTTTTGATTTTCAGATGAGACTACCTTGGTCATAAATCTGTAAGTAATCCTAAAAATCAGTGGGGAGAGTCCCACAAAGAATTCATAAAGTTTTTGTGTGTGTGTGTGTGTATCCTGAGAAGTAAATCTAGAGGTAAATGGCTACGCAGTCCTAAAGGGCACTGCGGATTTCATAAAAAACCTAGTCACTGCATTCTGTTAACTAAAATGAAAGTTCACATATTCGTTTGTGTGTTGAGTGAGATTCACGATCCCGTTCTGTCATCTTAAGAAATACACTGAATGTCAACGAGAAAATCAGTCTGTGTAACAGTGACGCAACATTATTAGTACAGATCAAGAGCTGCAACAATTAGTCTATTAATCGATTAGTCAATCGTCAGAAAATTAATCGGCAACTATTCTGATAATCAAATAATTGTTTAGTAATTTTTAAGCAAAAATGTCAAATATTTGATGGTTCCAGCTTCTCAAATGTGAGAAGTTAATGTTTTTCTTTGGCATACATGATAGTTAACTGAATATCTTTGGGTTTTGGACATTCAAAGATGTCAACTTGGACTCTTGACATTTTATAAACAAAACGATTAATCGATTAATCGAGACAATAATCAGCAGATTAATCAGTAGTGAAAATTAGTTGTTGTCCCAAGACACATCAGTGAGTTGTATGTATGTGTTACATATTTGTGTATCTCTTCTCTTTTCTGTGTTTAACTGACTGTTCTGTCAAACACATCAGTAAATATAAAGTCACAAATTAAATAATCTCAATCCAGACTTTATAGACAAAATACATCTAGTTGCCTGATATATTCTGCCTACAGGGATCCCCATAAACCCTGAAAGACAGTAACATTTTCTTTAATATTGTTATAATAGCATTTCCTCTCTGTATTATCTTTGTAATATGAAAAATATTCACCCCTCTTTCTTTATTTTATGTATGTAAGCTGCTTTGTTAAAATGACTTCAGAACCAAAGTGTGACTGAGTTTCGGGAAGCAAATACTTTCCATCATAACATTACGTATTCTACTACAGTCGATACAGAGAAATGATATTCCAGTATTCTCTACAGAGGGATTGATTCCAACGTAATGTTTATTAATGATTGGCTAGATAGCTTAGAGACATCTCATGGTTTATATTTAGCGATAAGGGGATTTAAAACAGTTACACCACTTAACCAACAAAATTGCCCAAGAAATGGAAGTTACAGAACATCAAAAATAGCTGTTTTCTGAATTTCTTTACAACTTGTACATCAAAGCATGCAGAATCAATTTAGACATTTCCATGCATGATGATTTATAAGACAGTGGTAAAGGCAAGGCGGGATCCTTGATAGATTTTAGTATTGACCATTTTTGAACACACACACACACGACTGAAGCAGAGGATTTAAAGTGAGTCAAAAGAATCAACATTGAGGGCTGCCGACTATCTCCCTCCACATGCATAAACGATACCGCGCCATCAAGTTGTGAGACGGTTTGGTTCCAGGTAATTCTGAGTGGACGCCAAGGGAGGCAGGGAAAAGAGAAAGATGAGAAAGAAGATGAAAAACCTCAAATTCAATCTGGCACGGTGAGAGGGACTGAGGGGAAATAAGGTGGTTTTGATTTGTCTCTCATCCCTCGCTTGCGCTGTGACGGCGCGATACAGCATCGCCACCATGCAGGGAGCACCGGCAGCGGCCAACTGGCGGGAGGCGGTGGGTGGGGGGGGAGAGTGAGGGATGGAAAGGTAAAGGTGAGGGAAGAATAGAGGACAAGAGAGATAGAAAATGCAATCCTATTCCAAGTAAAAGAGAATCATTATCTCTTCTAAAACAGAAGGCGATGAAAAGGTCTGCCCTTGGCTGGCTGTGGGGTTCGAACTGTCTCAAACAAACTGCTTGTGGAGGCTACTGTAGGAAATCAGATTTTCTGATGAAATTATTTCAGACCGATACTAGAACTTGAAATAAAAAAATAAAAAAAAAAACACTGAAAGCCAGGACATAAATAATTTAATAAATAATCTTTGCATGCACAAAGAGCTTAACCTTTAATAATTCAAAAAAATAGAAAACATAAAAATCTATTTCGGCATGCACCGCGTTAGTAACACCCCTTTGCAACTGGATCGTTATGTGCTCTTAGCTACAACTTGAAAGCTAAACTGTTATGGAAATGGAGCACATGGAGAAAATACATCAAGCTCAGAGATCCGTTGGTGCAAAAACGCAAAAATGCATTTACCGCTGTAGCGATGCATTAAAATACGAGGCAGGGTTTTCCCCTTGAACTGCCTCTTTATCCTGCACACATATTCCAGGCAACACGATCGATAGTTTTACTGAACTCTATATGCAACTCTCTCCAAGGTCTCTACATGTGCTCCTGCTACATCCAGCAAATGATCCAAACATATAAATAGTTGATGCTAAATTACCTCACTGATTTACAATCTTCACATAACCTCGGTGCTCTGTCTCACAGGCATAATGGGATTATTTAGGACACTCACTGCGCGTTACTTATCAGGTGATATCTGCCTTTTCTGTCTTTACACTACTTTATCTACCTGACCTTTCACTGCAAATGGTAAGGGAGGGCTCTTAAAATGCTCGAGACATGGATCTGCTCTCACTAGGACGGTGGCTTTTACGGACTGTGTGTCTTAACTCCGAGTGTCCCTTTTCTGCTTCCTGTATTACTTTAGATTCCTGGTTTTTCTTTGCTCTCAGCCTTTTTTATCTGGTGGCGATTTAAACTGTCCCTTTGCATTTTAAAGGTTCTGTGCCCCTTTATATTTTTTGACCTGTACCCTAATATGTGGAATTGTTTCTATACTGTGTGTGGTACAGTTTCTGTTGTATCGGTGCTGTATCTCCCTCCCAAGAACATCTTTAACTCTGGCTCATGTCCTTCACTAACATGTTTAGTGGCAATATTGTTGCCTGAATGTGGCTTTCTATCAAGGGGGATGGAGATATTAGAGGAGAGACTATTATGGCCTGCGGTAGGTGATACATGGTCAGATGTAACAGTAGATGATGCTGGACAGAGACCTGCAGAAAGACCCCGAGGCTGCTGTTGAATTGAGCCATTTTTCTTTACAACTACTGAAATGTATACGTTTCTCTGCCAAAATACGCCAATAACAATAATAAAATATTAAAAACCTCACAGTTTTGCATTAACTTTGTCTTAGTTGCATCTTGTATTCTCCTGTAGGTAATTTCAGAATCATATTTAAACTCTAAATTCATTCAGATTAAGGCATTATGATTTCAGGTCAAATTAGTGTTTTTTCCTTGTGGAGAAAGGCAGACTGTCTGTTCATGACTCTTACGCTACGTCTGGACCACTTGTAAATTTCGTTAAGAGATTGTTATAAGTAAGAAAATTGGTTATGCCACAAACCGCTCGTACGTTCTGTTTAAGAACAAACCCGGTCGTACGAGTATTATATATATTATATTGCAGTTATAGCAGGTGATACCACCAAAATGGACACAAGAGACACAGTTGTAATTAGTATCAATGATGACATGGCAATTGACCCACTGATGGAATGATGACTTCTAATTGGTCCCTGGACAAGATGAGAGCCTCTGATTGGTCTGACTGTCATCTCAGGTAAAAGGTTTCCTGTGATTATACAGTCAGTGGAGAAGGTACTTGAGCTCTGAAAGCAAGTATCTCCTTTACTTTAAGTTTTAGTCTTTCACTTTCCACTCAAACTATTTGTAATTGGAAACAAACTTAGTTTAAGGAAGTCTACAAATACACTTAAAATCTACCGTTTGACAGTATCAAAAGGTAGATTTTTTTGTGTGTGTGTTTTATTTGGATGAGAAGTCACAGTTTTAAATGCAGCCAGACCCAATTTAACGCAACTCTAATGGAAATAGATCATTTTGTTCCCATTATTTTTCAGACTGCAGTGTCGACAGGGAACGTCAGTGGCACCAACTAATGCTTGTCCCCATAGAGGGAATCTACTACTGTCACCCAGACTACATTAACAGCATATTAACAGACAAAAAGCCTCCTCCTTCAGATTTTCAGCAGTCTGACATGCTGCTGTGTTGACAGGACCAAGACAGAGTCTAAAAGCAGTCCCCGCTTGGCTCCTGACACTCGCAGACGCAGAGACAAAAAGCAAAGCATGCATCGTTGGACAAATAAGAGTCATGTACGTACTTATCTCTGTGAGCTCAATGTTGCTCTCCATGTAAAAAACATCCTTCATTCCAGCTGACCTGAATGATTTCTTATCTTTGTTGTCCTTTTCTTTTCTTTTCTATAGTTCAAAAAATGATATTTACCTTTGTTTTTATGGTCTCTACTTTCTGTGATTTGATCTCATGCTCTCGTATCTTTAGTCATTTTAATGCTAATTGGAAAAAAAACTCAGTATTTGTATTTTAGTCCTTTTTAAAGTCAGTTTAGTGCTTTTTGAAATGCATTATGTTGTTTGGTCCCAATTCTTGTGGAGGTTATCAAAAATAAAACAGTAAATATCACTCTAACTATGCTTAAAGTTCTGAGTTTAATGTTTAGAAAAAAAAAAAATCACTCATGCAGCTTTATCAACTTTAACAAAATCAAAGTAACTGAAAAGCACTGAAGAGATGTGTTGAATTCAACATGTGTAGCCTTTGATATAAAGTCAAGTGAAAAAACATAATTTTTCAGACTAAGAGTTGTAAAAAAAAAAAAAAAAAAAAGACCTTGTGAATGAATGGCCACTCAAGATTTAAAAGAAAATCCTTTGAGGAGAGAAAGCATGTCAAGTGAAAACAAATTTAGACAAACATACAGCCAATTCCAATCTGGTTTTGACCTTTAAATCTCCTCCTTTGAATAGCCACTACATTCCTTACAGAAAATATTTTTAAAAATATTATTCAATCATTTCACCGACTTGTTAACTGTGGTCTTCTACCGTTATTGTGTGTGTGACATCATTTGCTGCCAGTGTGCAGTTTCTTGATCTATGGAGCGTCCTTGAACAGCGTCTGTACAGTCAGTCATCCCTGGTTCATGTTTGATGGTTGGTTTTTTAATATTTATATATTTTTGCATGTCTTCCACTTGATACTGATGTATAAATTGAGCTTGTATGCTAAGTTTACACAAGTTTGCTTGTAAAGTTGAACATTGTGTGAAGCTGAACACTCACTCAATGATTATGGCAGCCTGTTTGAACAAAAGTTTGCTAAACCTACGACTACTTTTGTACAATAAAAAAGGCAAACAGTCATCTACTGTATTGATAATATTAATGGTTAAAATGTTTTAATTAAATACATCAGTCATTATCAGATTCACATCGCATCAAATCATCCTTTGTCATTTGCCATTTGCTCGGCCAATAGACTGTTTAACTGACTGTTTTGGTCTGACAGACTCTCAGGAGACATTGTGGTTTGCGGTACAATGTCAGGACTTGCTGGGTAATGGACCAACACAAAGGCTCAGCTGGGAGTTAAGAGGGAAAAATGGGCACTGCCCTCGCACACCCACTACCACTTCAGCCCCGAAGGCAGAGCTAATTTAGAGGTGTGCGACTGAAATTCAGTTTCGGTGTGTGTGTGTGATTTAAGTACATTACAATAGCGGGTCTCAAAGTGGGGTCTGGGGACCCTCAGGGGTCCTTGAAAGGGTTCTGGGGGGTCCCCAGCAAAAAGGGAAATCATTTATTTTCACTATTATTCCATCCATAAGTAACACAATGACAGAATATATGACTATTTTGGTCATGGGTTTCATACACGTTCTGTAATAAAACATCTGAAGGTAAAAATCTTATCAGATGGGACAAAATCTTATCAAATGGGGGTCTGTGGTCTAATTTGTGTAATTTCAGGGCTTGATGTGAAGAGGTTTAAGAACCACTGTATTATGAAATGATTTACAATGAAAATACAAAATAAAATCCAATGCAGGACACTTTTCCTTGAAATTAATTGGGAGTAGGGATGTAATTAACTATTCATTTCTGGATTAACTTCTTGTCCATAAAATATTCAAAAATAAAATAATCTGATTATAATTTTCCAAAGACAATGTCTTTAAATCTGTCATAAGATATTTAATCCACTATCATATATGAGAAAGTTAAGGACTGTAGCACATTCCCACATTCGAGAAGATGGAAACAGGGAAGGTTTCGCCCCCCAAACATGAAACTGGGAAAACAGAACTGCAGGCGTGAAGAGGTGTAGAAAGAGGAGAGAATCAGTCTTTTATTGTGTTCCAGACTTTAATATCTGACAGTCGGTCGTTTATCATCATGGACCGCTGATGGTGAGAGAAGGGAAAAGGTGGAGAAAGCAGAGGCAGGGAGTATCAATATGAATTTTTTATTTGATGGGTTTTATGGGAGATTGCATTTCAGAAGCCTGGCAGAGTCAAGGTTCATGGAAGAGTGAGAAGGAGACAGTAATAGGCCAGGTCATAAAGGCCAGCTGAGAGATAATGGTGGTCCCTGCACATGAACACAAAAGAAACATACTACACACTATTCAATACTGTATGAGGAAAAAAAAAGACGTAAATCAGAAGCCCAAAAACATACAGCATCAAGTTTTATCATTATGTTCGAAGCTTAAAACTCCCATCATATATTTTCTATCTTTTTTTTTTCTTTAAAACAACACACAGCACACACAATTTCACACAAATACACAAACACACAAACTTAGGCTGGCTTCAGGTGTGGTCATAAATCATCAGAGTGAGTGGCTATGATTCCCCCCAGCACCAACAGAGCCAGGAGAGAGGTAGGGAGGGAGGGAGGGAGGGAGGGAAGGATGGAGGGAGGGAGGGAGGGATGGTGGCAAGCAGGGGCTGGCTAGTGGGCCAGAGAGGAGTTTGTAGCTACTAAATGGCTGCCCTCGCTTCCTGTCTCCATCAAGGCCAGAACGACCGACTGCTCAGCCTTGGGTGCGACACATTGTAGACGACCATCGTAAGTGACACAAATACACATAACTGTGTATATATTAACACTTTTAGACACACAGTAACCAGATATACAGGCAACCAAATAAGGAATAAAGAGATACGTAGCACAGTAAGGTTTTTAGATTTTTAGCATCAGTTGAGTCCTTTTTGAACCAGACAACGCAATAATCCATGTGTATTAATTTGCACCAGCTGCAAATCCACAGGAGACCTTTCTGAAAAAGAGATATTTCAGTCTCACCTTTAGATTTATGTCTAAAACACATATTTCTTCTGGACCAATACAAGATGAGTCGGGGGCTGAGTAGAACCAACAACTTCCACCTCCAAGGAAACCGGGGCTAAACATCTGCTTGTATTGGCTTTATATGGTCTGTCTTAAGCTGTGCAGTTACAGATGATGTGGAGTTTGAAAGATAGTATAGCGAATGCCAGAAAGATTAGATAACTGTCTGACTGTGTTTAAAGAGAAATGTGACTACCGTAAGACCACCGCAGGAAAGTATTTGAAAGCTATTTGAGTAATTAACGAGATATGTGATATGATCTGAAGTGTCATGTTGCTCTGAAGCCTACGTATGCTGCTAATGCTATGAATTATTTAGCTATGTTTTTTTGACTCCGATGTGATCCCTGACATTTTAATTCCCTGATTCTAACGTCGGGGTCACATTTCTGCATTTACTGAGAATCTAACAAAACTGGTTTATTTATCAGATGAGGGCTTTCACTGGATGTTTTTTTTGGTTGTGTGAAGATATTGACTTATTGAGTTGAGCTTACTGTTTGATTTATTTTGATTTTGACTAGAAGGATCCAGTTATATGTTATTTTATGTATTGTTTCTATATTTGGCTCAAGCTGTTTGATATAAAAAAGAACAATTACACAAAAAGACATTAAACTTATCTTTGCTTTTCTGATTACTTAATACTGTTCTGGCCTTATCTAGCCTCTTCTTTTAATATGGAGTAGATTATAATGATAGCCTGTCTCCAGACTTATGACTCGCCGCCCACATCTTCAATTTGTTTATTCAAATGGGTATGTTGTTGTGCATATCGATGGCTGTTTCTGCCCATTGAGGAAACCAACGTACAAACAGTTAGATTTTTGCAGACAGGATTAAGAATGGGGATGTGATCTTCTAACATAGCTAGCAAGTTAACTAGCTACATCCATGACAATTAAAGACAGAAAATTGGCCACAAAATGGTTAAAAGCCTGGTTGAGATAGATGCTGCTCTAAGTGGACTTATAGAAACAACAAATCTTATATCTATATATCTATATATATCTATATATCTTCATATTCCTTGGATCATCATAAAAAACATTAGGCTAACTGCTCCCACTGGCCGAACAGATCCGTCACTCACTGCTGATTGGTTATGACAAAACGCCCTCAAACAGAAATCAGCCAACATGAACACGATGTCAGGCCGAATAAACGAAGTGAAATGAAACTGCGATTCAGTCTGATAATCAGGCTAATAATGACACAGACAAAGGGCTCCAAAACCGTTGCTAATACTGTAGTACCAGCAGTATCTTTAAAGCTGGCAGTGACATCATTTTATCAAAAATTATATTGCGTGTTGGTTGTCTGTCTACCATCCACATATACAGATATCAGAGCTTAATATAACATACTGTATGTTATAGATCAGTAAATTCAAGCTGCTAATAACTAGCAACAGGCATATTTGCGTTGACCTAACATGAAAAACAACACTGTTTAATATTAAACCAACTAACTCACTGGTTTAACTGGTTCACTAAGCAAAAACCTTTCTGGAGACTGATAGAATAAATGGTAGAAATACCTCATTGACCAATCAGAATCAAGTGTACAACAGAATTGTGTGATAAACACAAACAAACAAACAAATAACTGACAAACTTGGTGTCTTCATTAAACTAAATTAATGTTTCTACCTTCCGCTGACAGAGGGAAAACCTGAACCTTGTTTATCAAGGTTTGCAAGGCCATAGAAGGAGGAAACGTGGAAAAGAGGGGAAAAGAGGAGAACTGTGGTGATGGCAAAAAAAACCCAGCGCCAGAGAAAAGAGAGGAGAAACAGATCGAACAAGACTGAGAGTCCAAAATGAGGTATCGAAGATGAGAGGGAGGGAGGAGATGAAAGGAAAAAAAAAGAGAGGGCAAGGAAAGGGAAAGAAAGTGGACAGAGACAAATGACCAGGGGAAATGACCGGTGCAGGAGAGCCCGCCTATGAGACAGCCCTCTCAGCAGCTCTAACACAGACTGATAGGCCCACCAGGCGGTTACCACTCAGATCCATTCCTGTACCTTATTCTCAAAAAATCACATTTCAGACCATATTTAAGTTTAACAAGGTACCGTTACTCTTAATGGGAGTAATGCAGGTCTATGTGTTGTTTAATATGAAGTGTCATATTTTGGTTGTACTTGAAATTGAGCTGAGTTTAAGGAACTAATATTAAGTCTTTTATTTCTATGTGTTTCTTACCTGCTGTTATTAGTGTGACACAGAACCACAATGATTTTTTTGCTTTCAATGAAATAACCAAATTTTTCTTTTTAGTACCATTTAGTGAGTTCAACAAGAAGAGAAGAACTGAACATCGCTTCATGTCTTTCTCTAAATACTCTCCACTTACTATTTTCACTTATTCTGAAAAAGTTCAGGTTATACTTTTATCCAACCTGGAAGCTCTTTGTATTGACTGGAAGAGGTTTCCCTCACAATTCAGCATGCATGTGACAAAGCTTTGAGTGCCAAGATGGTCCAGATAATTTCTAACGTGGAGATATTTTTATGATCTAAAGTCACGTGCAGAGGTAAGTGAATGTGGCAAGGAGGTAAAAGCTCAGAAGGTGCAGGAACTGAACACCTAAGATGGTGCAATGAGACTTAAAAGTTTCGAAGGAGGGAGAGGAACATAAAATAAAGACAGAGAGCTACACAAGGAGGAATGCAGGGATCGTTGTTAACTGTCCATGTATGATGTTAGATAAGTGAGTTCTACTATCACCCTCCTAGAATCCCATTACTTTCCCAATAAAGCTTTGGCAGCCCAGTGATTACCTCAAGAAAGCAAGAGGGAAAGAAGAATTTTAATAGAAATGGGATCAAGGTTTTTCTGTGTGGTCAGAGCCGTCCTCTCTCTTTCCGCTCCGTTGCTTCCTCAGGTGATGCACCTTAATGGAGTACACGTGTGGGCGCTGGTGGCCTAATGGAGAGGTGTCGTGCTAGAAAGGGGGAGTGCCTGTCGTGCTGCCTGATTGAAACTGATGGGCCAAGGTAAGGAGGCCACCGAGTACGGCCACCCAACATCGCCTTTCCTGTCTCATCAAACACACACACACACATACACACACACGAACACACACATGCACACTTACCTCAGAGTCCATTATTCAATTTGGCCCTTCTAATGACCAGTGAATTAGCCTGCCAAAAGCGATTTGCCTTCTGAGCCCTACTGCAAGACGTACATGCTTTCATCCATTCTGCATATTAAGAGGCAGCCATTCAGACACTGACATCCGATGAGCCTCCTCCAATCAGCTCTGCGGTAGATTTAGCTGGACGAGCTTGGATGAGGAAGGTTTCTGATACAATGAACAGTTCGAGCTAAAGTTCAACATATTGAGAGATACGCTTTTTTCGTTTTGAAGAGAAGTTTGATACCACCTTCATATCTGTCCATTAAATATAAAGCTACAGCAAGCAGCTGGTTAGCTTAGCTTAGCATAAAACTACTAAAAGGGGGGAAACAGCTCACTAATGAACTTGCTATATGTTGTTTGTTTAATCCATTCAAAAATCAACATGTATAAAGGTCATTTTGGCATTTTACAAATGGTTATGTGCCAAACTATTTTTTGGCTGTGAGCAGTTGCCAGGCAACCAGCGGAGACTCCAGGAAGTGACTGGTCGTGGCCAAGAAAGACATAGTCAGGCGCATAATGCCTCATAATTCTTTATATCAACCTAATCAAGTCTTTCTACAAGGCTTATTACGGTGTCTTGTTAATGTACTAATAACTTTCAAATTAGTCTCAAACACCAACACACCTGCCACTGTATTAATAAAAAAAACCCATCATGAATTGCACCAATTGTCACACCAGTAGAGATTCAAATTAGCTTGTAAACAGTTTTGGGCTTGGCAACCCAAAGTCTGAGTGGCTGACTGGATCCATGTTATGTCAGGTCATTCATAGAGGATACGCTGCACCTCAAGGCAGCTGGAGGCTATAGTACTGAGACTGGTCAGCACTGCATTGGCTTCTGCCAAAAAATCAGCAATCAGAATGCTGCAAATGTCAAGAGACATAAAGAGAGACTGGCAGCTATACCCGCCTGTTTTGAGCACTTTGGTACATGCATGGGAAGACTCAATTTGGCTAAAGTTTGTGCATACTGCATCATATCTGACAATACAAAGCTACGCTGCATCAGTAGAAAACTGTTTAGAGCATAAAATCATCAATAGTTTATCCAGACCCGACAGTGGTATTTGAACCAACCATAATGGTAGCATAAAGACAAAAGTGAGGGAGACAGGCAATCAATAGTGGGGAGTCTACAGAAAATCTACAGTATAGAGGAAGGAAATGTGCGTGTGCTGAGAATGGAAAAGCGGGCAGCGTATGGACGGTGTATTCGATGCCGTTACACATCACGCATACCGCTAAACTCATGTACACTCATGCTCTCTGCAGTGAAAAACTGTTCTGTCATTCTTTAAAGCTTCCTTAGGTCCAGGTATCAGATTTAATAATAATAAAACTCCTCTACTTTTGCTTTCTTCCATCTTTTCAAGGTTGTTGGGTGGCTGCCTCTCCTCTTTTCACTAGGAGCTGTAAAATCTATTTGACAGCTCTGATTTATGACACGGCATAGGCACCGAGCGCCTGTGGGGATCGGAGTGTATGGCTGAGTGTGTTTGGAGGTGTGCGGATGTGTGCGGGTGTATGAGCATGTGCGGCTCACACAGACGGACCACCGCTGCTCTGTGCTCAATGCTCAAGCACCTGACAGAGCGCCCAGGTATGCGGGGAAACTCCTGGAAACTGACATGTGCACACAAATATCTAGAAACGTTCACACCTGTGCTCGAATGCACACACACACACACACACACAGAACACCAATAAAAACTATAACATTTACAGAGCCCATAAAAACCATAAGCCTAAAACATTAAGTTTCATGAGTTACTCAAATCTGACAGTTTCCTAAAAATGCCACTCTTGTCTCTAACATTTTTCCAAGCAACTTGCAGTCTTTGCAGCAGTTTACTTCAGAAATCTGAAAGTGTGTCAGGTCTCCTTCTACCTTCTTCTGTCCATCTAACCCCCCCCTCCCCACACACACGCACAATTGTCTCCGCTGTCCTGTTCTCCTCGCCTGGATGCCCGGTGCTCACAGCTAACACCATTTGTCACATTCAAGGCCTGGTTAGACACACTGGGATCCTTCTCCGCAAGGAGAGGGATGTGCGTGTATGCTTGAATGTGTTTGTGTCTATGTATGAGAGCATGGAGGTTTGACAATAAATGCTGTGCAAAGACATGAATGCATCCGTGTATATTCGTGTGTGTGTGTGTGGGTGTGACACCACTTGCGCCTGTGACACTTTTATCTAGGAGTTGAGTTTCACACCTCGTGCGTTTGCTGCTGTCAGGCAGAGAAGTACCAAAATGATGGACAGCAGGGAGAGGACAGGGTGGGAAACCTTAGCCAGATGAAAAAAGGTCGTGACAGCTGACAGGGAGGGAGAAAGTGCTCATAGACCCTAAGAGGACGAATGTCGGAGATGGGAGGCAAGAGAATAGAGGAGGACAGATGTATAGTCAGAGACTGAGAAGAAAAACAACAACAAAAAAGGCAGCATGAATTGTGGTTGAGCTCTTTCTGAGGTGAGATGCTAAAGTTTGAAATTAAGCTTTCCTCTGTTTTGCAGGCAAGGGTTTTATACATAATACATTTGTTTGGGAAAATCCAATTTTTATCACTATACGTCCTGTTCCATTACCTCAAAACAAATTCCTCTCAGCAGCACCTAAGATATGAGCAAAACATTTCAATACCTATATCCATTTGAATCTACACTGACATATAACTGCACTAATGAAGTTTATCTCCGCGGCGATAAAGGGAGCTGACACAAATCTCTCGGGCCGTGAAGTGTCTCTCCGCCAGCTTAACACACCTTGGCGGTTTGTGCAGTCTCGCTACGATGTTTTTTTTCCCCCCTCTGTTAGTCTGTTGCAGTCATTAGCGGCATGCTAATCAAGGCTAATTACATTGAGACAGGCAGACACAACTCATTTCTTATCATGACAGAACGCCGCTGTGTTTGTGGTGCCTGAAAATGTTACGCCAATAAATGAGGCACTGCTCATAATTAACAGCTTTTTTTTTTTGTTGTCAGATAAATAAATATTACCGTGTTTTCTATTTGATTTCCATTGCTGCTGTTGTCAAATGTTAATCGGCCTGTCTGAGCTTTTATAGAAGCTGTGCATTTATTTTTTTTTGTGTGTCTACAGTAAATGCAGCAGCTTCGGTTATTCTCAAGGGAAGGGAAAACAGCCAAATCAATTAAGAAACTATATTTAGTCCTGGAGAATCTTACAAATGGTAATGATAATTTCTAAATCCCTTTAAGTACACAAATGTATGAATAAGTGAATAATTGAAATAATATATGAAAAGAAAAGCAGTGGGAGGAAGCATGTAAAGGAATGAGTGAAAAAGGAAGGGAGGAAGGATGTGAGGTTAGAAAATGCGGCTTGTTGTAGGTAAAGTCTTTTCCACAACGATGGATTGTGAGCATCAGGCGATGCAGATCCCACCCCCCCCCCCCCCCCCTTTCTCTCTCTCTCTCTGCCCCCCTATTCAAGTTACAAAAACTCATTTTAGAGATTTCGCTGGCATGGCAGAAAAGCCCTCTGTTCCCCATTTCCCATATTTCATATACGGCCCATTGGAAAGCATCGTCTACGAGTGTCATGGCTTGGCACATTTATGAGAGATGCATTGAAGAACTTATTACTTGGAAGATATGCTTAAGTTCAGCATTTTGAAAGTGTCTGCTCTGTATGGTAATTCACTTATAAAGCAATGGTAAAATGTGATTATCTACACGGTCACTGGTTACACCATCAATACATAACAGTTCTACACTATAGACAACTAAAGGTCTGCATTAGAGTTGCAGATTATTATATATTAATAAGAATATGTTGTATTCAAATACAAGTCTTCAAGGAAGAAGAGAATATAATACAATGACAGAATAATTAGTGTTATAACCTTTTTCAAAGATGAATTTAAGAGAAGATAAATGGTTTTCATTTAAGTTCAGTGCTAACGTTACACACAATTAAAGAACAAAAAGCGGTTCATTGTTGAGAAAATTACCGCATTAAAGAGGGGTTTAAAAAATCTTGGTAGAAGACCCAATACTACAGGTTAGGCACCATCACAGAAAAAGCTCCATCATCCCTTTATTGATGTTTTAAAAAATTCTATTTATTCGTGAACCTGAATGTAGCACCAGGTCCTGTCAATAACAAATTTGATTCTAAGTAACAGCCAACCGATTCCAAATTTGGGCGTATATGTGAAAAATACTTGATCTTTGGTTGGAAATACTTAATTTTAAACTACAGCTGGACTGGAGGTAAGTTATCAAGGTCTAAGTACTGCCCACCTTCAACCTGAGCAGAGGTCTAATCAACAAGAAACTGTCTGAACTCTCTTTGTATGTGAGTTGTAAATTAAGATCACACCTGAATTCTTATATTTAAGCCCCATTTGGATCAGATTAACATTAAAAATGGAGGTGGTGAATAACAGATTCACTGTGCTCCTCAGTTATTTAAATCATTATTTCCGTCAGTGATTTAACCAATGCAGAACTGCACAATGTGGTCTGTAACTGATGTACACTCAGCAGAGAAAACCACTACCCATCTACCTGTATCTGATAACAGCTTATTAGATGATTTTACAGCGTCTTGCTCTCCTGATGAGCTTTAAATGTTTTCTGTCATCGTATTGGTTCCCAAATAGGACCTTGATGGTGTTAAACAACTCAACTCTCGCAATATTTCGGAACGAGATTTCTCCTTGAGTGAGACTTGGTTAGACAATAACAAACAGACCGGATCAAGCAAAAAGGTAAAGAAAAATGTTTTATTTCTCTGTATGGTCCTTTCCATAATGTTGTCAGGTACTTATAATAACAATCCGAGTCTGTCAGTGGCAAAAACAAGCACTTTTAGTGGACGTATATTGATGGAGCGCAATTGCCCCGAACGATTACATTTGCAGCCCATTTCGCAGCTGCCAGCTGCAGCACTCTCACTCAATACTGGACCAGTATCAAAAATTGTAGCCCCATTAGTCACTTAGACACTTTCCAGGTTGAAAAATACCAAAGTTTCCCTTTAACATGTTTCTGTCTATCAGTTAAGCGAAAATGGTTTTGACTTCCTTCGTTTTCAAATGTCAAATCTTATACTGAACTGGTAAAAGGCAGTAAAGTAAAAGCTTCTCCTCACGCAGGGCGGAAAAACAACAACAAAAGAAACCCCCCAATAATTCAGATATACACTTTAAAATACAAGAACTTTACTCTGGATGGGATTTAAATTACAGTAGGACCAGTGAGTCTGCCAAAAAACAGCAGGTAATTGCAGCTGCAATTATTACTCACAAATGTGCTCTGGAAGGCATTAAAATCACCGACCAGCGCAGGTAATGTTAACATCACCACACCTGCCCCAGTGAAATGTATCCAGTCCGAATGGGGCTACGGACATACTGATGGTGTTAATGGGTTGCATTCAGTTAAAGTGTCTTACGTTCTGGGATAAGTGGTTTGTAACAACAGCAAGACACTGAGATGATATTTGGATTTGATCTACAGCTCTCAGTCAGATTGTAACTGCACACACAGCTTTAGGATGATGTTCAAATTCATCATTCAGACACACAAAATCATCTCTGAACTTTCTGAGCTGACAACACAACATTTTCTTAAAGTGAACTTTGTCGGTGGAGTGAAATTACTATTCTGTATGAATTCTTTTCAGGGTTACAGTGTGGACTAGTGCTTTTAGACTCGGCTCTTCAAACAGCTGACCCTGGTCAACCCCTGTATTGACATGTTGAAGTGTCCTTGTGGAAGACACTAATCTGCACTTAATGGACTATCCAGTCCAGCGGTGCGCTGCTGACTCTGACCTCACTGTCGAGGGAACTAAGCGAAGAGATTCTCTCGAGTCAGTGTCACATTATTCTACTGATGATTGTCTTTAGTAAGTATGTGACCTCATCCACACTGCTAGCGTTAGCCGCTAACCCACGAGCACTCCGAGGAGCTGAAGTACTAAGCAACTTATCAGGGAGCTCCCAGTGCGGGGCATTAAAGCTGACTGAGAGAGCAAGCAGAGCAACATTGGCCCAAAGTCCTGCTTAGTCATCTCTTCTCTCAGTATGTTGAAAAAGTGCCACTTTCATTCCCATGGTGATAAGGGAGAGTGAAAAGGTGGGAAACAGACCTGTGTAATGCTGATGGACATAGTCGGTCTGAGAGTGAGCAGGACTGGAGTGCGAATCAGGGACTATAAAATGCAGCATCAGCAGCGGTGGATTTACTTGGATGAATGGAGCCGGCTCGACCGGGGGGGGGGGGGGGGTGGGGAGGGGTGAGGGAGATTGGAGAACGGTGGGTGTCAAAGCAAGTGGCTGAGACATTGCAAATACCGCCAGTGAGCTGTGGCCACCTAAGTAATTACTACCTTTGCTGTTAGGCTAATCCCCAAAGCAGAGCAGCAGACTCAGGAGAGAAAAGCTTAGAGCCTCTGTGGGGCTCCCATCACCCTACTTCAATTACGCAGAGACACAGACCTGTCTCACTCAGACAGACGGACGGGGAGAGAGAGAGAGAGAGAGAGAGAGAGAGAGAGAGAGAGAGAGAGAGAGAGAGAGAGAGAGAGAGAGATAATAATAATTATGATTCTTTAAAAACAAGCGTTTCTTTCTTTGAGGAGGGCTGATCAGGACACACAAACATACAAAAAACATGTGATTAATTAAAACAGATATAGTAGATAAAGAATTGCACTGTTGTTTTTACTTTTGAATAGAAAACTGTGGTTGAAATATAGCCTAAACAAAAGAATGGCCCCATCATCATCATCATCATCATCATAAAAATAAATAAATAAATAAATAAAAATTGCCAGGTCTTTAGCACAAGACTCAAGTTATTCATGTTTTTTTCTGGTGTTTATGGTTTGTTTACACCAGTAATGTTTATGAACATAGGCTATATTTTAATTAAAGCTCATATAAGACAAACAAATATATTTAATTTTAAAAATATAAGTCGGTTTCTTCAATTACAAACGTGAACACACCTGCTGTTTACATTTACTGCTGATAGTTTAGTGATGATCCATAGTTCAAATTTATAAATATCATTACTAACATTAAGTTTTATGACTGGGGTATTTGTTTTCCTATGATAAAATAATATAATAAAGATGTAAAATAAATATGCTACATTTCTATGATAAACATAATCACTGAAAAACACATTTAAAATACTTTTTGACCAGCAATCACTCAGCTACATGTCTATTCTATTTTCTACATTATTGTACCAAAAACTGTTACGGCCATTTTGAACACAGACAAATCTTTGATGGAAATTGCAAGAAAAGTACATTTCTTGTAAAATATAGATAACTTTAAAGTGAAATCAATGACTTTTCTCCACATGTAAAACACCAAAATTAAAGAGAAAATACAACTTCACTATTTGAAGTGCTTAAAGTTAATTTACGTAGCCACAGAAAAACAGGATGAAGAATTAAAAGCTTTTCAGCTGTCAGTGTTTTGTACAGAGAAGCAGCCTGCTGATGCTATGAACAACTTCAAACTTGACAGATGAGTGAAACGAATTGTTTATTACAGCGAGTGCACAGCTCTCTTCCCCTGCCAGTTACTAACGAAATTGAAAGGTCTAAAAACAAGCAAGCTCAGCAACACTCTCCGTCTGTGAAGTGCTGCTGCGAGGGGTTACCTTTGCGTTCGGAGCGTTTCTTCCGTCTCCTCTTGAACCTGCGTCGGATGAGGCAGTAATAGGAGCCCAGATTCTGCGCGCCGTTGGTAAGAAGGGCCATGGCTCGGTCAAGACTTACACTGAGGCAAGATTGACTGAAAAGCTCTCAAACAGCTCTAAACTAACCTGGAGCGAATCAAAACTTCAGCTGCGATGATCTCACTGTGAGCACAAACACATGATCTACCTGTCCTTCACCTCTGTCATCCGGCGCTCTGACGCTCGTCCGGTTTGTGCCGTCAAGCTAATGATAGTCTCGAAACGCTCAATTCCACACACCTGCAGCGTGTCTTTGTTTCTACTTTAGTCCTTCCCTTGTACCCGAACTCTCTTTCCCTCCCTTCCTTTCCTCCTCCTCCTCCTCCTCTCGCTGTTTTTCTCTACTCTGTTGACTCCATGTCTGCCCTATCAGAAGTCAGAGAGGGGAGGCGATAGAGTGTGAAAAAGGAGGAGGGGGACTAGCGGAGATTCATGTTTTCAGACGGTTTGTGAATTAACACGGAATCACGCTCGCTACCTGTCTCATCACTTCTGGAAGTAAGTGACATCTCCAACAAGCTCGACCCCGCACAGACGATCTCTGGCCTCTGTTTTTCATTTCATCACGTTTCTGCAACTGTACAATTGTGTTGAAGGTATCACTAATGCTCTTTTTGCAAGGAAAACTCACGTGTGTATACTGAACACAATTCACAAAATGCTCATGCACACACACACACACACACACACATATGTATATACATGTACACAGAAGAGCTTGAGTCACATCTTGAAGCATGAAGCAGATTTTAAAATAATAGTAATGATAATAATAATAAGAATCACTCCTGCAGGCTTCTGTTTCTTTTGCTTGCATATCCCTCTCTAACAAGGATATTCACCATGGGGACCTGAGGCAACTCACACAGAACTACTCTGCCTCCCTCTAGTGGTGAAATTGTATAATTACAACTATCAAACATCAAATCTCCAAATATAAAGGATGAAAAGGGACATCCTGATACTTAAAGGTGTGTTGTTGATTTTTAAAGTCCCCCTCCACTCAAAAATGTGCTTACTTATTGTGACTTAACTTGAATGTTTGGCCTTAACTTCGCAGATTGATGTATGTGCAGAGTTTGACACTAGAAAGCTGTTTTTATATTCACGCTGAAGATTCTCTGTGCTCACCTTGAATCTGAGTCTATGGTGTGCACCTCGGAGTGTGATCTGTGACATCACAACTAATTTGAAGCCAGTCTTGGTCCGGTGTGCAACTTACACAATTTTAAAATTATTTTTGACTGGTTATCTGAACTTTTTGGTGGAAAAAACCCCTTATCAGATTCAAATAATTACTCCAAGTGGAGTATTTTTATGTCTTAAAAACATGTCTGGAGGGGGTCTTCAATCAGTGTTGAAAGTTATTTTAGTTAAGCTGAAAAGTAGTTTACATAAAGTTTATACTAAGTTAGTTGTGAACAAAGAAAAAAAAAGAAAGAAAGTGAAGTAAGAAGAAAGAGTCTCAAGAAAGGTGACTGAAATAACAGATATGGAAAAAAGCTGACAAAAGAATTCACTCACCTTTGGCTTTTTTTTTGTGATGTCAGTTATTGGAAAAACCTGGGAGGGAGAGAGAGAGAGAGAGAGAGAGAGAGAGAGAGAGAGAGAGAGAGAGAAGTAAGTCAGTAAGTTCCAAGTAAGTAAACAGCAGAGATTTTGGCTGACCGTAGAGTCACTGACAAAGACCTGGATTACTGACAGTAAAAGTGTTTCAAGGACATGTTGCATCCAGATCAGTTGTAGATACACAAGCCAAGAAAAAGGGTACACACACTAGATTCATGCTCCTAATGCAAGTCAGGGTTTTTTTTTCAGTTATTGTAAATGAATCTATTAGTATAGCTTGAAAACCTTTTCAAATGATTTGTTGCCATATAACCTGCGTGCTAAAGGTTTCCTTGTAAGCGTTATATTTGACAAACAATGCCCATATACAGAGCTGATGATTCAAGTAGGGAGTTTGTATACAGACCAGTGATCTGAACCAGACCAACTTGCAAAGATTATAAATAAAAATATTGCTAAAATGTTTTCCCTTGAACGTAAGTAGACTACAAAGTAGGCGAGAGTTACAGACACCACATAACCCCATCGACTGTCACTGGACATAAAACCACATGTTTGACCATCAACCTGTTTACCATTTTAAGCCTACAAGACACTTCAGATGTAAAAATCCTGTGAGTGTTACAGACCGATGTGCAATGTTTTGGTGTGATAAGCCTTCAAAGGCAGAAATCTCTCAATCCAACTGGACTTCCTGGTTCAGTTTTCATTGTCTCAGTGCTACCTTAAACAACACACCCTCACCAAAGCTGCCCGCTGCGCTCTTCAAGTGCAGGGCTGATTTTGGTCTGGATCCCAGCTATAACCCATGTTTCCATGGTAACAATCAGTGACCCCTGCTGACCAGTGGCATCAACAATAAAACACAAGGAAACATGGATCATAATTTGTGGTTTGATAACATGTTTTTGATTGTTTTGGGGCAAAGAGGTTTTAGAGACTGTAGTAACCCGCAAGAAATCAACGTCAGTCATTTTTGTTTGCACAAGGAAAAGTTACTGTAGCACAAGTACTGAGCCCTGCTAAATGTCAGCTACAGGTCTGCGCTGCATTAAGATTTTATGCAACTAAAAGTTTTTGGTATTGTTACACTGTTGGCTGAACTTTCCCAGTAAAATGTCCTTGTAAAATATTGAATTTTCTGCTGGAGTGAAGGGAGTTGAGCGGTTAAATGCAGTTACTTGGTCAGCCATGTTTTTTAGTTTGAAAAATGTCTTGCTTAATAAGATGGTTTGTGCAGCTTTGTGCAACGAATGAATTTAATGTCTAAATCTGAAGTTTACTAGATCTCAGATATAGTCAAAGGCTCTTCTTTGTGAAACCAGCTTTCTTTTTCTTAAGCACAGCCTATTGCACTGCAGTCTGCACCCTCTGCAGTCTGCAGTGCATGAAACATGAACACATGCAGTTACAGTGTGTAGAGTTACATGGAGTGATAATGATGATGGTAAGTATATCCTTTACTATGTACTATGTACAGTATATCCGGCATATTCCCTGTCCACAGTCCTGAGGTGCAGTCACGTAGAATTAGGACAGTAACATGATTTTCCTTGTTTTGGCTAAAGTCCAATACACTGGATTTGAAATGAAAACATGGCTACGAGGTTAAAGTGATGTTAGAGGATTTTAAGGGGATTAGAGGGTGTTTACATCTACATATAGTGAACAGTGTAGGATTTGCTGCACTTTTTATACACTGTCACAGCCACGGCAATCCAGGAGTTTTTATGGTCGTTGTTCTTGACGGGCCGAGCACTCTAAAAGCCTTCTGGCTATTCTAAACATCGAGAGCTTCGTTTTAAAAAGGCCCCGCTTTTGACTTTATCCACTTCATCCAACTTTAGTCGTCTCTAAACAACTGACCTGGTTGGAGGTGTTGCAACAGAGCCAGGGTAATGCTCTTCAACATTTACAGGAATGATGATCGCACTGACTTCAAACCCCCCCCCATCGGGGACACCGATAATCTTCAACAAATGCTGCAGAAACCTGAGATGTTCCCTTCTCTCACAGTCTGAAACATATATAATGGAGATCTATTATCACTGTGCCACATGTGCCAGTATGAAATTACGTAAATTATTTAGATAAGTTGTTGATACTCTCCTTTAACAGTGTCAGCGAGATGTCATGCGAAACCTCCTGATTCAAGAGATACAAAATTCAAGAGGAAGCCCGGAGAGAGCTGGCTAAAAATAACAGTAAGTCTACAGTACAGGCGGGTGTTAAAAAGATGTCCCAGAAAAATGCCACTGCCAAAAAAGCTCCAAAGCCTTTCTAGAAGATACAGTAGCTAGGGATAGAGATGATAGTAAAGGAATGAGAGAAGAGGGTGAAGATGAAATAGAGACATAAAAGTGTAAAAGAAGGCAAAGGAAATTAGAGCGGAGGATATAGTGGAGGAAAAAAAAAACTTGAGTGAGGACGCAAGATAAAGAAATGAAGCGAAGCAGGCCAGAGATGTGGGAATGAAGAGAGGGATGAAGTGAGGAAAGGTAGGATGAGGTGAGGAAAAAGTGAAAAAAAAGGGAGAAACGGAGAAGCTGGATCTCTAACCTGAGGGGGTCCTTTAAGGTCAGCGAGGCTGTTTTCACTACTGCTCAACTCTTCTACAGTTACCCTCCCGCTGCTTGATATAAAACATTCTTTAAAAAAGTGAATTAGAGGTTTTTGGGTAGAAGTTGTTGTTTTTTTTCTTTAGAAATTAAGCACATGAAGTTGAAAGAGAGAGAGAAAGAAATAAACAAGAGAAAAGAAAAGTGAGACAGCATGCGAGAGGAGATGCTGAAACTGAAATACACTCCAGACGCAAATTCATTCATGCTTCTGCGTACAAGCCAACCATAACTACTTCTGGCCAAGTCTCACCACAACTGCTTTGGCTGGTTGATTGTTTTTTTGTTTGGCTTTGTTTTCTTCAACTTTAATTTATAGAGACTGTGCAAAAAAGCTGCAGACATGGGAGAATGGAGTCGGTGCATGCCCCTGCAGAGGAGATTTTTTATCCACCACTCTTACTAACATACTGAAGGAAAGGAGGTCTGTGGCGAAGCAGCCCAGTAACGCTGCTGCGGTTATCCCAGCTTGGATTTTAAAAGGCGTTCCAGACTCCCAAATAACAATTCAACTCCTGGTGGCCTTTTTTTTTTTTTTGCCGTGGTTTGACAGCGAAACACAATCACTGACGAAAAACAACCTCTTAAACACTTTCACAGGCGAGCAATCCAGGCTACTGTGGTGAGCCCATCTGTCAGTTCATACATGTACTCACAGTCAACTGCGAATGAAAAGCACAAAGCCCTAAAAATAGACTCAGTAGGAACAGTTTAGATTTTTTTAAAGCCTTTCATAAGCATCTGAATTGGAGATCCAGCACTCGTATAGAAGTTTAGGTATATCTATATGAATCGATGGGTTATGATTAAATCATGGGTCGCTAGAGGAGGCTTTCACTTCCTAACTTGTGTTGAACAGAAATATTGAGCAATACAAAGAATTTCACTGTCATAGTGTAGAACAACCAAACACAGTATCAAAGCGGTGGGATGTCAAACTCTGCAGTGTCATTAAACTGATATGTTGACATTTTTATCCTTACAATTAGCTGACAAGACCCTCCAGCATAACCAAAATATGCTCATTAGCATCTATTAACATTCCTCATTAAAAATTTGGTACCACAAACCAAAAGCCATCAAGCTAACAAGCTAGTTTAAAGCAAGGAGAAGAAAAAAAAAAGACACTAACAAGCTGACTTTCTATTTATCTGCCTTTTTGCCACATTTTCTAACATCTGGAGGAGAATATATAAAAAAAAATTTAAAAAAACCCTCAAACCTCACAAGGTTCCCTCAGATGCTGATGAAAAAGCCTACAATTTGAAGTTCACCAGCGTGTTACAGCTGCATGTCGAAGCAGTTATCTCAAGTCACAGTGGAGAACCAACCAAAGAAAATCCAACATGTCAGACATAAGCGTGTCCTGCGGTGCCTGAATACCTGAATATGAAGGCAGATGAAAAATATCCAGGCAGGAGTAGAGTTTCATTGCCTTGTGAGGAAGTCACGTTCCTAAAGCAACACTAAACCTCATCTTGTGCAGAGTTTTGGCAAGAGAGAGAGAGAGGGAGAGAGAGGGAAGAGAGAGATCGTGTGCGAGAGATTAGTAGAGACAGAAGGGGAGAGCCCTTCAGAGCTTTTGAGAGTTAGTGTGCGTTGGTCATATTAGGGTCTAATGGGTGCTGATCTCCTCTCGGCTCTTTTGGAGGCTGGAGTCCCGGGGGGGGTGTGCGTCAGGTGGACGGAGAGATGCGGGAGCAGCGTTGAAGTTGACGGGGAGGTGATCAGATAAACACAGCGGAGGAGTGTGGAGCGTGTCAAGACACTTTGAGAACGGGGTCGGACGAAAAATTCGTAGAGGATGATTATGAAAGAGACATAGAGTCAGTCAACTGTGTGCGGAAAAGGAGTGCGTGACTGTAAACCTCGACTCCTCTCGACAGTACACGGTCTTCAGCCAAAAATTAGGCCAATGGCTCCGTAACCACTGGCCACACGCTCACAGGCTATAACCGGGGTCCCAATAAACAATGCCTCTCCCTCTGACCTAGATTGTTCTCACACGTACACGGGGATGCCATTTTAATTAACCCATCATTTAATTAAGCGGGTGTATTGTGATTTGAGTGTGCGTGTGTGCAGAAATTCAAGGGAGAGAGAGAGAGAGAGAGAGAGAGGGAGAGAGGATGTGCCACCATGTACTGTTATTCTTCATGGTACCTCACGAATGTCTTGCAGTGTTTTTGTTTTACTCACACTTGTCCAGCAGAGGGCAGCACTGCTACAATATAATTAATATCATGCAGCAAGTACACAGAGAACAGGAGATGTTTTTTCATTTACCTGCTTGTATAATAATTTTTAGTGCACCGCTCTGACTGATCACATACAGTCAGATCCTTAAAAACTAAAGGAAGGTCACCAGGTTACATCAGTCAGCTGGGATGCACTTCTGCCTTTCTTACATCGGCGGCGGCGCAGGTCGCAGCGGTCGGCTTCAAGTGTGAATGAAGTGTAAAAATACTGACACAGCTAGAGCAGACAGTGCTGACTAAGAGAATGCATCTCTTGTCACAAAGTGTACACACACAAAAGATGAAAACAGGGTTTTAGATGCAGAAAGAGAGGGTAAAAAAAATAAGTCACACTTTATTGGCAGTTTTGACTTTTGAAATAAGAATCCACTTGTGAGGTAACAGAAACTTTTTTTTCCCTTTTCATTAAATGTTTTAGAACAGACAAGCTATCATTTGGGTTTTTAGTAATGAGTGATACGTACCAGGCTTGTTGCAAGGCCTTTTTGCTGTATCTCTGTGGTTTTTCCAGCACTACGTTTCTGTACTTTCTGTGCATTTTCAGAGCAACCCATAAAACTGGATGCATGGGAAGCCGGTATGAGATTGTGTTGTTGATACTGCATTGATGATGCCTATTGTATCGGTCGGTTAGGGCTATGCAAAACAGGATGAATCTGCAGGGCACAGTGTGAACCGTCATATTTGTTGCTCCCTCCTGATGAAGCTCCTCACTGGCAGGTAAAGAAGCAGCTTGTGGCTCCGTGTGAATCAAGCTGTCGCCCTCCCTCGCTGTTTATGAGTGAGGAAAAAAACGGAATTGCATGCGAAACGTATATATATGCCAAAGTGGGAGGAAAACGGGGGGAAAAAACGGTAATGAATAAATAAATAAACACGGAGCTGTAGTGCGTTCTATGTGGTCTCATGGCAGAACGTACAGTAAATATTGTGACTGTGTGCACAGCGCTCACTGTCAGTGACGGCGAGGCCAAACGAGGAGGGGGTTGTGGGAATATACACAAAAATACAAAGCCAAATACAGACACAAACATACACACAGTACTACAAAGCCATCCAAGAATTATCTTAAAACAAACCAGGCTGCTAGTAGCTTCCAAAAATGTGATTATTCACTTATTTCCAGCAACTCCGTCGCTTATTTTGTCTCATTTATATTCTGCAGTTTGTCTCTCTAAACCTGCTTCTGTTCTAAATAATAGGGCCTCTAAACAGGAATGA
Source organism: Thunnus maccoyii (assembly GCF_910596095.1). Taxonomy (NCBI): domain Eukaryota; kingdom Metazoa; phylum Chordata; class Actinopteri; order Scombriformes; family Scombridae; genus Thunnus; species Thunnus maccoyii. The sequence goes on from NC_056543.1 coordinate 9,298,359, forward strand.
CTTTATTCTTCCTTTGGGAGTTCCTTTGGTTCCCAAGTCTAACATCGGTTCCCACTACTGGGTGTGGTCCCCCTCCAGATCTGTGCCTGGGACAGATCCGCTCCACTGCCTGTGGCTTTGGGTGTTTGGTTGGTGCTTGACCAACAGTGGTGTGTGTGTGTGTACGTATATGCTTGTGTGTGCGCTCGACGTAAGCACAGGGGGAGAACAAAGGCCGGCTCTGTGTTAGTGGCTCTGGCGAGATATGCACCTGAAAGGTAAAAGGCCACAAGCTATAAGAGCAGCAGGCCTGATCTTTTTATGAAGTGCTACACTGTTTTTAATTGAAGTGTATGTATTTTATGGTTTAACCCGTCTGCCAGGACAGCCTATACTCTCATCACACACACACATATAACAAAAAGGCATCACATCCTCCTCTAACTTCTGTTCTTCTTCTTCTTCCTTTGAGATTTGACTAAAAACCTGAGGCGCTCCCCTGAATATCAACCACACTGAGCTATTTTGACTTTGTTCCACAGTTGTCATGTTGTTCCTCATATCAACACGGGCTCAGCCGCTCCGCTCCCAGCAACATTTTGACAACAATCTTGGGGAAATCCTAAAAGATTTGCATTGTTGTCATGGCAACACTGACTAAATCCAAGTTGGGTGTTCAAGTTCCAGTCGCAGGTAGGCTGCAGAACTTGTTTTGCAACACTGAGATTAACTTACTGCAAAAATCAGATCAACACTAAACATCAGATTAAAAGCTTCAGCTGACCACCAGGAGATGCCGACACAATTAAGGCGACTACCTGACGCTGTAATCCAGAGCATCAGATAACGAGCAGTTTCAAAGATGCTCCCTTCAAATACAAAACAAGTTAGTCATTCGTAATGAGCAACAGAATTTCCGTCCCGGTTAACGTCACGCTGAACCGCAGCGCCGTTTCTCCTCACCTTTAATAGTTCCTCCCCCTCTTTATTACATGTTACAACACAGATGTCAGCGTTTTCTCCCGTGACGAATGAGTCTCTTTTCTAAGCCAATTCATCTTTCTACCCTGCTGTGTGCCCTTGTTGACGGCACAACCTTCTATTTCCTGTGTTACGGAGGAGCGGGAGGGGGGTGGGGGTGGGGGGGGGGGGGGGGAATTTAAGGTCACAGCGAAAGAAATAGATCTTGTAGCAGAGGGGAAAAGGACGAAAGAAAGAATGGGGTATTCAATTAACAAAGGACAGACGGATGTACTGAGTCGGGGTGAGATCGACACAGGAGTCGGACGGATTGGGCAGTAAAATGTGTTTTAGCAAAGATTTAAGATGCTAAAAAAAAAAAAAAATCTTGACTTGCTTTAAATTTCACTACTAGCATCAGAGAGTGAAATACATGTCTATGGAAGGCTGCCCTGAAACTGTTGGATCGACTATATAATACACACACACACACACACACAGACGTTTTTTTTTTTTTTTTTTTTTTTTTACTGCACTGCAATGCGGTGTGACATTGAGGATAATGACTGCACACACACACACACACTTACAGACACACACACACACACACACACACACACGACTGTGGAAAAACCCTTGTGAATACACAAAGAAACGCTGAGGTAAGCAGGCATGGTCACCGACAGTTCAAGAAGAGATTTTAGTCTTAACGGTTGAAAAGGCTTTTGTGAGGTAATTTCTTTATCAGACTATATTAAACAACAGAGCAGGATGTCGTGACAGGTGAGCGCTGGGTGCAGCAGCAGCAGCGGCAGCAGACTTTGGCGCTCGGCGTGACCGTGTCAATCAACCATAACACTATTTCAACACAAGAGGAACTCCTCCCCGAAGGATGAAATAAGTCGTTAAAAGATGACCAATATGACAAAATGACTCATGAATGGTTTCTGAGCTGCCGCCCCTATAATTAAAGGAATACTACAGTTTGTAACAACTTTTATTTTCCTACATTTCCAGCCGCTCACCAAAAGTCACGACTGAGATCTTAGAACACGGCGATATTGTTAGAAAATAACGGGAAAACATGCACAAGCAGTCAAATGATCACACAGGTTGTAAACAAACCTCCAGGCTGCTGCGGTGCCTGAACAACATGCCCCGACCAACTAAACCCCCCTGTGCTGTTTCAACACAGAGCTGTTTTCAGTGTGAACGCAGCCTTTGGAAGCTGCGGTAGCGCTCGCTAGGAGCAGATAAATGAATTTCTTGATTTGCCAATTTAAGAGTTGTTATTACGTAAGTCAACTTAAAACAACTTGTGCAGCTGCATCATCCACACATGTTGCCATGATTCAAGTTGCTATTTTTTTTTTTTTGGTTGCTCATCTGGAAAAAGCCAGAAAAGGTCTTTTTTTTTTAAAAAAAGTCTGAACAAACTTCACAGTCACAGTAGTTGGTAATCTGAGTTGTTGATGCTGTTGCTCGACTTTTATTTTTCTTTTATGCACTTTTTGGTTTTACGATGTCTAATGGAGAGAATCTATGCTGCGGCAACACTTAGTCCTCAGGCAGATATCTACACCCTGGGAGAGAGAGTACAGCATCATTATTTTGACTTTACCAAGAAATAAAAAAAGCCTGGTCCCATTTTACTACTTCTTCCATCTTGGACCAGGACTTTTGTTGTTTACTTCTACATCCAAAGCAATCAGGCTATTTGTCATGTTGACTAACTATTACAGCTTGGGGAGGACTAAAGATAATAATCAACCTTTTTAATTGTTAATTGCTGATACTTCTGCAGTAGGTCTACTGATTAAACCGCTCTCATGTTCAAACTCTCAAGTTTTAGATTTCCTGCTTTTTCCTGAATCTGTTTGTCTAGTTAAAATCTACCAGATAAGGTCCAAATATGCTGATCTGGGACTGAGCCACTACTGTTGAGTCCTGCTTATATTCCAGACTTTCAATGTGCAAACCGTCGCAAGAACAAACTCGATTTCTGATTACTGCTAGAGATGTTCTAATGAAACACTGCTGCATCAGGAAAGTTTGAGATCATCCCAAAAATAAGCCTTTAAAAAAAAAACAACAGTACTTTCTTCTCGCACCTGCTCTGATGAGACTACGTGAGCATCTCTGTGCGCAGGGTGCCCACGCAGGTGTACATCTGAGTGTGTATGTTTATCAAAGAGACTGCATTTGTGCGTTCCTCTCCTCTCTTTCGGTGTCTATCTGGGTCAACCATCTGGGGAGTTGCCAAGGCCTTGGTAAAGTGGGCAGCTGGCCATCACAGCTGGCCTGCAAAAAACACACACACACACACACACACACAAACACACACAAACACACACACTCAAAGAGAGGAGAGCCACCAGGTAACATCTGCATTGCCACCGCCCAGAGCAAGCATCCGAGATCTGCCACCTGAGCCCTCATTATGTTCTCTGGGAGCGAGAAAAGTAAATGAGAAGACTTTGTGTGTGTGTGTGTGTGTGTGTGCGTGTGTCTGCATAAGCACAAAATGCTTGAGAATTAGTCTGACGGTAATTACAAGGGAAACGTGTGAATGCACGTTTGTGTGGTTAAGTTAGGTTTGCATACGTGGAAGCGTGTACGTTCTCATCGGATCGTGGAAGTTGGAGCTAATTAACCAGGATGGAGAAATAAATCCAGCCCGCAGAGCCTCTCCAACCTCTTTTCTTTTCTTTCAGCCCCTTCTGTCGTCAAACGGCGGTTGAAGCTTTTTCCCCCTCACACCGCGTCTATTCAGCGGCTGCAGATAGGATTGCAATAGAGGTACTCTAAAAGTAGGCCACGACATGTTGTGTTCACATTTCTCTGTGTGTGTCATACATTGTGAGTGTATGAGAGATGGCTCAAAATAAAATAAGGGTGTCTGGGGGGAAAGTAGGGCAAACCTTACACCTGGTGAAATGATGAAGCATTTGTGTGAAGCCTTTATCAACGTTATTTTCTTCCTGAAGGACCGGGCAAATCCGCTCAAATGCAACGTGTGCGCATAAACACCACAAACACTTGAGACACATTGTTCCACTCAATTCTTCTCAATTTTATAACCTATTTATTGGGCTTTGTACCCTGTAGTATGACGTCTGAGTCTCATCTGTAAATTCAATTATAACAGGGAAAGTCTGGCTTTTCCAGGTAAGATTGGAAGAAGTGACTGGAAAAGGCCTTGACTGCTGTGGTACTTAAAAAGAAGAATAGAGATGTGCTCAACCAGCCAGTTTTAGGCCAGGTGCTGGATAAAAGTGGACCTGAAGCACAAATGGAAAAATGTATTCCAACACTTACAAGATCCTTCCATATTGCAATCACGGTCTTCATCAGATACTAAGATTAGGGAGCTTAGTATCTGATATATATACATACACACACACACATATATATATATATATTTATTAAATAGGTGCTGTATCTAACTGCCAGCTGGTTTTCTAGGTTGTATAAGAGCTGAGACCCCCGTTCATATTAATAAGGCCTCAACAGTTTTCCATCTTACACTCTGGGGAATAAATTAAACGAGATCTGTGGCAATGTGGCAAAACTACCAGATACTCTTGAGTAGTGCAGTAAACCCAACGACGAGTCAGTAACAGTCTCCCCTCCCTGTGATTACAACAACTGTGATGCCACTGAACAAGGTCTGTTTAACCCTCAACTATTCCAGTAGGTCTGTTCATTTGGGCGCCCGGATAGTTCCACTGAGTTAATGTGAAACAGAGCAACAGAAAATAAAACCGACTAGAAATACCTCCTCGTGGTTATACGCCCTCCGCCAACCAGTCAAGTTGCAGTTTACATCCACGTCTGTCCAGACTCATAATATTTGTATTGAAGACTTTGAAGGAATTTAATAAACAGTATCAAGTATATTTTCCTTGTATGTGTTCACATGCTCGGCCAGTAAAGCTGAACTGAAGTTGTTCCTGAGTCGTGGCGTTTGAATAACGGTCAGAAAAGTGTTTTTGCAGAACGTTATGATGTCATAGTGAAGTTGGCCTTTGACCTTTTGGATATAAAATGTCATCACTCATTTTGTGCTATTAGATAAATGTGAAACTTTGTCATAATTAGTGTATCAATTCTTGAGTTATAGATAAAAACCTGTTGCGAGGTCACGGCGACCTTGACCTTTGACCGCCAAATTCTAATCGGTTCATCCTTTAGTCCGAGTGGATGTTTGTGCCAGATGTAATGCAATTTCCTTCCAGACATTCCTGAGATATCACGTTCACCAGAACGGGACGGACATGAGGCCACAGTGACCTTGACCTCTGACCGCCAAAATCTAATCAGTTCGTTCTTGAGTCCAAGTTGGACGTCTGTGTCAAATCTGAAGTATTCCCTCGAGGCATTCCTGAGATATTGTGTTCACGTGAACGGGACAGACAGACAACCTGAAAACATCAACGCCTCCGGCCACAGCAGCTATCACCAGCACAGAGGTATAAAAATGTTTACTCTATTTAGGCTGAAATGTACCCTTTACCCAAGAAGCAATCAACCCTGAACCCTCAACTCTGCCTGAATAATGACGTTTGATGCTTTAAAGGAACAACACTAGTGTAAATTAGAAGAAGTGTCAGCCTCCTGGTGCGTTGTTGCTGGTGTCAGTGTGCCAGGCCAGAAACCACAGAGGGGAAGTGAGGCACTGGTAAGATGTGCCTGTGGTGCTCGGGCTTCCATCCCCGCGCCAGGCCCCCCTTCCTCCACTCCCTCATTTTCCGCTCTTTGTTTTTTCCGCTCTTTCTCCAAGTCTTCTTCTGTCTGCCTGACACACGCCAACACAAACATGGTTGTTTCCTTTTAGTGCTGTGTGTGTAACCCTTAAATGATTCAATGTCTTGCTCTCAGTGGCCCGACAGCAGCGGGAGACTCTCAAGAGCTCTCAGGTGTGAGTGGATGTAATTATCCTGCGAGTGTGCCCGGTGAAGTCCTCCACCGATACATGTGGATCAGTTGAAACCGGGGCTGTCGCAAATAACCGCGATGTTGCGACACCGCGCTATGGACGAGCCAACGGCGGTGGATGGCAAGCAACCGCCACGACCGCGCTATGTTCACATTTTTTTTCATGAAGCTAAGCCCTTCTTGTTTTACACTTCAGTGCGTGTGTGTATTGAATGTTCAGCCGGTCTAGTCCGTCTCCGGCAGATCCGGAGGATGCTGAGTGCCAGCTAACCTGGCCCCCACCCTCATCACAGAGTCGGGCTCGGGGTGAGCCGATCGGGGTCCGCGCTGATGCTCGGTAGTTAAAAACACGTCTGTAGGAATATATTGTCTTGGTTATATATGTTTAAACTCTTCTGGGTCACCGCACATCCGAGCAGGCTGCGAGGTAAAAGTAGTTTTCCACCAATCATACAATCTAAAAGGTGCGCCCAGCCAGACTCCATTCATAAATCTCAGGTTTAACTGGGATTGGCTGTAGTCCAGCGTTGTTTCCTGCCACAACATGATTTAACATTTTTCAGTTGTTCATCAGGTGCTGCTGCTCCGTTCAGCTGACACATAATCAGGCTAACACACCTTGATATTCACAAAAAAAAACAAAGAAAGTAAAAAAAAAAAAGTGCTAATACCGCATAGACCGCATACACGCTGTCGAGCCTTCCTGTATCCCTGCAGGGGAAATTCATTCACTGCCCCAGTTGAAACACAAGAATATAAAGACCTACATAATAATATACAACCCTGCTAAGACAAATGTGAGCTGTAGGCAGTGAGTCATTATCAAAAACAGTAGTGGAAGAGGTATTCACATCCTTTACTTAAAGTCCAACTGAAAGTAAATTGCATGTTTTTTGTCTGCTAAAGCAAACATATCTGCTCTGTTAATCACTCGTCCTGCTTGAGAAAACATCAGAAACCAAAAGGGAGAAACATATATTTCATGTTTTTTGGCTTAAAGCTGGCGATCATTATTTTATCAGTTTACACAGATGGAGAACTTGTTTCCATACAGCAAATACATCAGATCTCTTAATTTGAAAGTGTATTTGCATAAAGCAGTAAGGTCACACTGACTAACTGCCAGACAGCAGCCGGCTGACTCTCAACAACCTACATTAGTTTTCCTGCTTAAGTCTCCGTCTTATCTAATTTACAAACATCTGGACCTTAGCTTGTTGAACAAGCCAACAAACAAACATTCACCGGGGAAAAGCGCACACAGCTAACGTCGGTTTGCAGGCTTGTTATCTAATTAGCTGTCCAGCTGCAGCAAATTAAACCGCAGTCACCAACAACTGTCACTTCGATCAAGTTAGACGCCGGTGCGGTCCTCGCTCTTCAATACCGCCGCTAATAAACACACTGTCTCGCCATGACTTGTAGCTACAAGTTTGTTTACTTTGTCACTTTGTTCCCCACCGGGCCTCAGCCTGCCAGCTGCTGTCAATCAATCACAGACAGACACCAACACACACCTCCAGTCGACTGGGAGGCTAAAATTAGCCCCAAAAAACATGACATGCATTTCTCCATTTTAATAATAAAAAACAATTAATTAACTAAAAAATACTCTGTTACAAGTAAACTGTTACAAGTACATTCAAAATATTACTTGAATAAACATGCAGAAGTATTAACGACAAAATATACTTAAAGAATTACAGTAAAAAAGTTGGTTCTTTAGAAAATGAAGCTGCTTTATATACAGTCAGGTAGTTTAGTCCCAACTCAGAAGTCCTACAAAGAGTGACACAACTAATCTGAGGGTTAGTGAGATGATTAATGGGATCAGAAATATGAAAAAACAAAGTCCCGCAACACAAATTTATCATCATTTTTTGGACTTTTTCCTCTAATTGTTCCTTTTTTTGTGAAATATTGGATATTTTTTTCTTCTCTGGGCTTAAAAAAACAGTTGGAATGAAACAATATGAGACAGCGAACGTGTCTCTTCTGTAAAACAACTCTGAAACATGAAAAGGAGCAACAACTGGAATATTTTAGGGGACACACTGCAAAAAAGCTTGAGAAACAACTGGTTTGATCTTTAACTATGTGTTGCATTTGATGAGCTCATCATATGGGTTTTTTTTAAATGCAATATCTTCATCTGAAAAGTGACGACAGCTATCAGATAAACGTAATATTTGCCTCAGAGGTGTAGTGGAGTAGAAATGGAAATACTCGAGTACAAGTATTGGAGTAAAAGTAGTGAGTTATACTTCATCACTGTCAATATGATGAGATGGTGGAACATCTCTCTGGGCTCACCATCTGGCCATATCTGCCTGAGGCCTGATCTACTATGGACCAGTGAACAAAGCTGGTCTGACTTGCTCACTGGCTACTTGCTAGCTGTCTATATGTCTGTTAATCTTTATGGGGTTTTTTTTGCTGGCTGTGTAAGCACCTGAATTTAAAAAAAAACAACAAAAAACTGTGACAGCTGCAATGTCCGAAAACACAGGAGGCTGCGAGAGGTTTCTTTTAGAGTGAAAAAGGCCTTCGAACAAGGAGTTCTGCAGAATCACTGATAGAATACACCACGGCCTAATAAATTACTGTCAGGACCTTTAGGGGAAAAAAAAAATCACAATACGATGCCAGCATTATGTGATCTTTTCATCTAATTATCCAAACGATTCACACAGGAAATGAGTTCTTGGAATCAGACGGTGAACTCCATTTCAACATGTCATATTTAGTCTCTCTCCAACTATTACTTGGGAGGATAATATTGTTATAAATAAATATGACAATTGCCAGTAAAAAGGCCCCTTTGCTCTCATTATCTGCTCTCTGTTTATTTAGTTGTTGCACTCTGAGAAAGATTTAAAGCCATTATGCTGCAGAGCTGCATCTGACATCTCCTTTCACCAGGCAAAGGCCACGGTTATATAAGGGTTACTATTTTAGTTTGTTAAAGAACAAGCCTCTGATGGGAGGACCAGATTTTACCAGTACTGCATCCCTAATGGCCACTTTTGATCCACACTTTTTTTTTTTTTTTTTTAAATGCCTGAGAGACAATATTATACAAGTATTCTGTTATTTTGATTTATTAATTTTATCCCTATTGATTTGGTCTGTTATTCCCTTGTTAACAATACTTTTTTTTATTATTTCCTTTATTGTCTGTAATGCTTGATTGATTTATTTCAATGAAGCAATAGCTGTAATTGTCATTTTTAATTTATAACTATAATACATTACCGTCTGCTTTGGTGGGAAGCTATGCGGTGGATTGGTGGACTAATGATTCAATGTGATGCACACACGCTGACTCAGGAGGAGGGTTTCGATGTCATTTGCCAATTTGGTCGTTCAAAAGGTAAACCGGAGACAGAAATAGAGAGAACGAGGAGGAGGCGGATAAACCGTGAAAAAGAAAGAAAGAAAGGCACAGAGAGCTTATAGATAGAGTAGAAACGACACTACGGGAGAGAACGCAAATCGAATGCTTTGTGGATACAGAGAGAGAGAAAAGGTGAACAAACAATTCACCTTCACGCCATGTGAACTGTTTGTTTACTATGAAAGAATGTGACTTGAAAGCAGAGATATGTAAGATTAGATCATTAAAAACACTTCGTATTCTGAGCTAGAGTATCAACTATCATCCAAACAAAGTGGCTATTCATACAAAAGACACAACAACAGATGCTGTTACCAGAAATGCCAGGGGACATGCCTCACCACTATGTTGTTATGATGTTAAGAAGTGACAAAATAAAGACTTAGTGGTTCTCAGACTGGGGGGAGGGGGGGGGCATCACAACAGGAGGGATACTGTGAAAGCTTCACGGTTACCATGCAAACAAACCAAGTTATGTTTACCCTGGCTGTATCCCTCCCCTCCCAGCCTGACAAAACATGTTGAATGCACATCTACAGAGCAGATTTTCTGGATATTTTAAATTATGCATTGTTTACATCCATGTTTGCATAGCTTGCAGTTTTCTTTTTCCCGGCGTCGGTTGGCTAATTGCTACGTTTTGTCTTTGCACTTTACCACATCAGTGGGATAGCACGAAACCCGCCGGCAGAAATGTGTATCGCGTGCTCACGCATGTGCATTTTCATGGACAATATGAGCACAACAGGGACCGACTCATAAAAAAACATTTCATCATAGCGCTACAAGTCGTCAAAAAAAAAAAACACACACTGCAATACAGATGCTGTGTTCTGTGCTATACTACTAACAAAGCATGGAGGAGTTTGTAAAAGTAAACCTAAAGCAGACGATGAACCCCGACGGCGCCGCAAATCACAGGTACAAAAGCAAAGACAACATGGTGAGGCTCAGTACAAAGTCTGTGTCCCGCTTTTGATTCTCAGACTAACCTCAGCCTGGTGTCACAGCGCTGTCTGCTCTCCTCTGCTTGTGATAGTTTTTCCCCCCTCACACATTGCTACTGCAAGTGTTTCATATAAATGTAATAATATCATCTGACACTAGTTGGTGTGGTCTTTATTTCAGGCGAGGCAGGAAACCCTGATATTAAAAACAGTTAAATTGTTCAGAGTGGTTTGACCTGCTGTTAAGACAAAGTCAAAGCTTCAGAAAGGGCATGTTGTGTTTTTACATTTATGCCTTTTTCAGTAAAATGTTTATACTTAATTTCAGCTTTGTATTAATTTCAATTAATACGGAAAACTCATTCTATGTATGAACTTTGCTGCAAAGGGTGTGTGTATGTGTATCTGGGTCATAGGAGGGCATAAATATATTTGTAAAATGTTTAGGCAGCACTGCTGTAGGTGCTCAACAGCTTTGAAAAATAAAAATGGAAGAGCCGTTATATCTCTATATAACTTTTACCGGTGTGTGTCCTGTAACAACTTTATGCAGAAATCTGATCCATCGTCTTTAACGCAGCCTGGTCAGTATAAATAGAAAATGAATGTTTTGAAATCTTCAAATTGCACCTTAAAAGCTTCAACAGAGCTGCGACGGCGGAAGAGCATGTCACCGTTCTTAATAAAGATAAAGATTCGCCCCGTTCGCTCGGCTGAACAGCACCGAGTGAGTCGCTGGACTCACCTGAGACTTAAATCTTTGGCTTCTTTCTCCTCCTCTGGTCTCTTCTTTGGCACAAAGTGATCCGAGGCTGATATTTATCGAACTGCTTAAAGTACAAATCTGGACTCCGCAGACAGAAAGCATAAAAGTAAGAATGCACTTTTACTCCTACTTGAAAGCTTAAGAATAAAAGCTATCTATTACATTCTTATGACTTGACAATACTCTTAAATTTAAGAGAGCTCTGGAGGCCTCTTAAGTTGCTTGAGTGTAGATCACTGTTGACTGCTGAGCACGAATGATATCATCAGCCACAACAAATAATACATTAGCTGAAGCAATATATTTAAATCAGAAGATTGGTAGTTTTTGCAGATAATATGCATCTGAACATTTGCTAAAATGTGGAACTAAACTCACCTTAATTTATGTTTTCTCTTCTACCAGCAGCACTTTTTCTGCAAATTTACTATTAATTAATGCCTATTTATACATCACAAATATATGATATTGTTAATTTCACATGTTAATTACCACTGAGGATATTCACAAAAAAATAAAATCATTATGGTTTTTCAGAATAACAAAACTGAGTAAAATATAAGGAGTTTTTTTCAAAATAATGGTACAGATATAAAGGAAAATCCTTGTTTCTGATTGGATATTCTTGCTCTGAGCATGCATGCGATTAACCACTTTTTTAAAGCATTACTCCAATACTTTTGTGTAATTGGAGCAAGTTGCTTGACCGACGTGTCGTATTCTTCATTTTCAGAAAGAGCTTGTGCTGTTTCATTGTGCAAATCACAGCATCACCAACTCCTCTGAAATACAAATTTTTAGTCCGATCTGCATGCAGGGCATATTCACGGGACTGACAGAACAATCAATTAGAGAAACCTCCACCATCATCTCTCTTTAAGCACATCATCACTTCACTTATGACAGCCTAATCAATTCAAACAAGCCCCGTCTCTTGGCTTTTGGTGTGTGTGTGTGTGTGTGTGTGACGGTACTTGTGTGTGGTGTCGGGGTGTTCGTGGCACAGAACAGCAGCAGATGTGAGAGGTAATTTGGAGCCCCGAGAGACGCTCTCTGATGTGTTACAAAGCATTATGGGTAGACTGCTGTCATTGAACTTGAGCAGACTTCAATGACACGATGTTCTATTCTCTCCTATCACACACACACACACACACACACACACACACACACACACACACACACACACACACACACCTTTAGCTACACCTAAGCTAGTCTCGACCTTCTGGGTCACATGTTTGTGTACTGGTGAGCTTCTTCTTTTCTGATGCAAACAAAATAACAAAAATAATCTCTGTTCTAGATATTGGGTCACTCACAAAGCAATCACAGGCTTAGGGAAGATGAGTTTAAAGCAATGTTCACACTTACGTTCACTTGACTGGAGTGCATTTGTTTTCTTACACTGTACATCCTAAATTGTGAATGGAAACTGACGTAGAGGTTACACTGTGTGTGTGTACACACTGTACACTGTGTAGGGCTAATCAGAGGCCAGCACTAGTGTATTAAAATGCTCAAGGCCATGTTTATATAACTAGTTTCCTAACATGGGAATGGGTCACACTCATGCTGTAATGATTCCAATAAAAAGGCACAGAGGAAGAGAGGAATAAAAAAAAAAAAAAAAAAAGTGTGGTTGTGGTTAAAATACTGACCAGCTGAACAAGGTATGATTTGGAGCATGAAAGTCCTCAGGCCAGAAGAGCGGACATGATACACTGTTGATATTACCACACACACACACACACACACACACACACACACACACACACACACACAATTGGCGCTTGTAATCATAGTAGAGTGAGAGAGAGAGAGAGAGAGTGAGAGAGAGAGAGAGAGAGGAGGACGTGGCAGAGTTGAGATGAAATGACATAATGGGACAAACTAACATCTAAAAGGTGGGCAGTGGCAGAACGGAGTATTGGCAGCAGCATTTTTGACATGAGCAGACAATGAGGTCATGGGCTGCCAAGGCTGATTTTGTTGTTGTGGTTTTTTTTTGTTACTGCACACCCAGGGCCTTTGACGGCACCCCACCGAGGCATAGCTTTAGCCTTATTGATAATGGCTTCAGGACGTTTTGTTGGCGCTCACTTAATGCTAACTGGATCTGTTCTGGTTTCAACCTCTCGCCCTTCCTTCCCGCATCACCCGAAGAGACACTATGATGGTCAGTCCGTGCATGAAGTACTCTCCAGCGCTGACCCTGGGAGGTACAAAAACAGGGGCAGGAGGGACAGAACAAGAGAAGAATCGGCCATTTACAGCAGGGCTGCAACTACAGATTAGTTTCTTGATTAACTGATTAGTTGTTTGGTCTTTAAACTCAAGAAACAAGAAACTATTAACACGTAAGAAGCTGAAACCAGACAATTTTTAGCATTTTTTTCTTTGAAAATGACTCAAAACGATTAATCAGTTATCAAAGTAGTTGCCAATTAATTTTCTGTCAATCAAATAATTGATTAATTTACTAATTGTTGCAGCTCTCTTACATAGTGTTTTGAGGAAGTAAAGAATTGCACGACTGACTGAAAAAAGGGAGGGAAGCAGTTGGTCAACCGGCAAAGTCAAATATTAAAAAAAAAACCCTCCATAGTTACATATGCATTATGGTTATGTCAACAGTCAACCAACAGTACATAATGTCATCTGACAGCTTAGAAGTGCACTAAAACATGCCAGCAAATTTCTGTCATTTTCTGCATGCAACATTCAAGAAAAGGCCATTTGTCGTTCTATCCGCATCAATATTTCATATATTGACTGAGCAGTCACAAATGGCCTCGCGTTCAACTACAGCGTGACATGATGTACAGTAGAGTACGTATATATTTTAAAGTGAGCCAAAACAACTATAATGGCTCGGTAGAGTGGGAACGCTCTGCTAATGTGTTACTGCTAATTAAAAAACAGACAAATGTTTGGCATCTCTTGCAGAAAAAAGAAAGTGTTCAGAGGATTTAAATGCTCTTCAATACTTTAGATCTTCCCTCAAAAAGGTAACTCTGCCTCTAACAACCAAATCTTCGATCTGCAATATTACTATTAGGGTTGATCAAGGCGTTTTGTAGTGATACTTTGTTTATTGTAACCCGTCGGGCTGCGGGTAAAGCGGATGTCAGATCTTCCCCCATAGTGCTTGAACGATTTCCTAATGTGAAGCGCTGCGAGTGCAGAGCAACAAGAACAAATAAACCGTAGGAGGCAGTTTCAATTAACGATAACCGCAGCCAGTGAAGTGAGCTGAGATGCTTTGAGTAACAAAATAGTTGTTCTACCGCATTTAACTCTGTTACAGTGACACTTTGTAGATGCCTCTGAAGTGCTGCTGCATCTGAAGAGAGGATGTCCAAACTCTTCATGCCACAAACACTATACATACAACACAATACAAGAGACACTCAGCTGTCTGTCGTGTTTTGTATGAGTTGGATATTGAAATTGGCTTTACTGGTTTTAAACCTGTATAAACTGATAGTTTGGCAACTTGGGGTTGTGGAAAAAAGCTGACATACTGTCTCTGATAAAGTTGATATGGCATTATTAGCATCGCCACTGACAGATCTAAATCTAATATTTACTCTCCATCTATCTCTGTTTTGGTCTTCATGAACTCCTAAAGAAAATATCTGCCAGTAAAGCCAGCGAGTCTCTAATGTTGTTTGTCTGCTGTGTGGTGTTGGACAAGAAGACCACAGTGGTTTTTTTAGAGCTTTTTTTTTTTTTTTTTTTTTACAAAAAACAGCTGCCTGCAGTTGCTGGAAGTGATGGTGATGAAAGCAGTGAGAATGAAAGAAAACATTAAAGTTGCAGACCAGAAAACCAAAACAAGGAGCTGAAAGATGCTATAAAGTGCTGAACTGCAGAATCGGTTGATAATTCTCCGTGGGATTAATTAATATAAGCCACCCCTCTGTTTTAGATTGTTCCTATTTGTTTTATTTCACATGTTTTGGGGGTGCAGACAGCTATTGAGTTATTTTAAGGAGTCTTAAGTTGTCTTTAGGATGTAATACGTTATATAATTGTGTTGGAGATTGCATAGATGATTTATAACCGCAGTGTTGCACTCTGATATTGTGATGAAACATATTTGTTTTATGGTGGTTTTCTGTACTGATTGCTGTTGCTGGCCAGGACGCTGTTGAAAAAGAGATTTTTAATATTGATGAGGTTTTTCTGGTTAAATAAAGGTTACATTAAAACAAATGTTAACTATGGAAATACTGATTACAGCCTCTTTTAAAAACTTGGCAGCGGTTAGAAAGCTTGATTGTGACATGTGTAATGTTTCATAAAGAAATGATCATGTTTCTCCAGGAGGAGTTCAAAAGAATTTGATCAGTATCTGGATTCGACTCACAGCGTACGCGGGGTTCAACACCACGCTAGATGCTGAAAGCTGTGACCGCAAACCTTCTGTTCATCATGAAAACAAACAAAGTTCAAACCTTCATATATATATATATATATTTTATTTTGTTTCCAGCATTTGCTTTCCTGTAAATAGAAAACCTGAACAAGCAAAGCATCCCACAACAAACCCCGCCGCCTGCCAACGTACACAAAGCTGCTAATGAGTGACTCATCAGTGCTAATTTACTGTGCTAATTTTATCAGCCAACTTCACAGGCTTGAAGAAAACCTCGCTATGACAGAACGGGTGAACAGTGTGAAGCTTAACACCGACACGGTCACACTGTCAAAGAAGTGCCGTGTCGTGTGTGTGTGTGTGCACTGAAATGTCAACACCCTTTTTTTAAAAGTACATTTTTGTTAACACAGCAGCACCGACTATACTAAGAAAAAAAACACAATACATCTGTGTGAACGGGGGAGCTTTAATTGAAGTGAGATGATTCTAGGAATAGTAATCAAAGAAAGAATACGTCACTACAACGTTTAACTTTAAAAACATGACAAAATAGGAAAATTTGAAGCTTTCCTGCTTAAACCTCTTTCTGACTATCCATATTATTCCCAAAATAATGAACTTTGCTACTAAAACTTGACATAATGGGAACTGTCTTGTCCAAGGAGTATGGCTCTCACTACTGTGCCAGCCAACCAGCTGCAGCATTTGGAAATGTGGTTGCGTGCGTGCGTGTGTGTGTGCGTGTGTGTGTGCGTGTGTGTGTGTGTGTGTGTGTGTGTGTGTGTGTGTGTGTGTGCTCTTATTTCGATTCTTACATAATGGGAATCATTCCAGAAAAATGTGACAGCAAACTCATGCCATGACGCAATCATGTTGAAAGTTCCCACTGCCGCAGGGAGAAAACAGTTCATAAATGTTATTCACTCAATGGATCCAATAAAACACACACACACACACACACACACACACACACGCCTTCACTTGTAGCACTCCCAGCACAGACTGTTAAAACAACAACGTATTATTCTTAAATAGATTTAGATTTCGAACATGTTAAAAAAATAAAAATATAAGTAAGAAAACAAAACTTTTTTAAAATTTTTATCCAAACATTCATATTCATTCAGTTTCACTCACTGGTATCATATCTCTGACCTACAAGTGTATTTCCACACAATCTCCCTTTTTGAGACTTTAGGCCGTGATTCTTTATCTCCATCATTTCACTCAGCTGCGTTAGCTATAGGACAGATTTAAAGTCATTAACTGGCAATTACAGTGAAATAAATGGATTTCAATTGTTTCAATTATACTTTTTTTTTTCCCCCCACAAATGAAATGCAGACCGTTTCACCTTCTGATGGCAATGAAGATAACTGACACTAATTTTACCTACAAAACAGCTTGGAAAAGTAGCTGGATGTTATACAGAATAAAATATCCACCCTGATAAATTCACTAACGGGGCAGCATGGAAGTAGGTAGTGTGTGTGTGTGTCTGTGAGAGTGAAAAGACAGGAAGAGAATGACAGTGGGGGGACAGTAAATCATGTGGTTTGAGGCGCTGTGTGTTTCAACATCACCTACGGAGAACAATCTGCTTTGGAGCGAGGCTGTGGTTTTTCCTGCCAATCTGAATCTAAGGTGGCAAAATCGAAGTATTTCATTTTTTACATGATTGTTGAAGTCAGTGTCTGAAATGACCTGTCAAATATACATTCACTTCACTACATTTCATTGAGATAATAAGGTATTATGTTGAATACAAACTTCAAGAAAAGGCCAGAGCAAAATTTCCATTAAAAAAAAAACAATAAACATACATTATGCATGTTAGTACAGCCCAATATTTTATATTTATAAATGTGGTACACAATGTTGTGTGTGTGAAAGAGAAACAGAGAGAGGGGTACTTGCTCACTGACAGAGGTTTGCAATTTGGTGGTCGGGGATGCCAAGCTTGTTGAAAACCTGGAGTGCACACAAATAGCTCATGCATGCAAAATGTCTGATATACATTCCACATCTATAAATATTTGAAATCCTGCAGTTCAATGTCTTATCATCTCCCCTATATCTTCTTCTCTGCGGCCAGCTCCATACTATCCGTCTTGTTTATACTGTCTGCTCCCTCAGCGAGGCTGGAGGGTACTCTGTGATTCATTGAAGTGTTAAGTGAAGATATCTGATAATTGAACAGGCCTGGTGGGCCACCAGGCCAACGACAACCCACGCAAAACTGAAAAAAATCTTTTTCATAAATGCCAAAAGTAACAGCAAATATACATTCACTCAGAAATCAGTAGCGTTTGGGAGCCTCTGTGTCGTTGCCTGGGAAACTTTTGATAGTGTAGCTCCTTTAAGAAATAGGGCCGTGCGTAACGAGTGTGTAATTAAGCGAGTGTGAGAGAGTGAGTAGTAGAGCGGAGGAAAAAGTTAGCAATAAGTTAGTTAAATGTACAGTACAGGCTACAGTGTGTCAGTTCATAAATGCTGCAGCTTCTCAAGACCAAGAAAAGTCTTGTCTGTTGTTTCCCCAACTGCTGAATGGGTTAGCCTAACCTAGCCAGGCTCACTTAAGGTGGATTGGCCTTTAAGGTGGACCAGCTGTTCTCATTTTAGTGTCAAACTCAGCTGCTCCTACACAGAAAATGGAGAAATGTTGGGACGGTGTACCTCATTACAGCCTGTGGTTCAGCTGTAATGAGGTATACCAGGGTCTGCGTGCACTCCACCACAGGTTGGATGGGGATAAACAGATGTAAACAAGTTGGTTGCTCAAGAGACTGTTATTGCTGCCATTTGGCAGAAAAGTAAGTTTGTATCAGGGAGAGCCAGCAAATCTTGATGACAATATGAGTAAGATTTGCATGCAAAAGGAATGGAAAAACATATTCCCACCCTAAAAAAATCAATCATCTACAATCTGTTACAAGGGTGAGCATGTTGTCAAACACGACCGACGAGCCCAACCCATCCGACAATCAGAGATGATGCAGGCATTTGGGAAAATACAAAAGGAACGGTACGTGATGGAAATTTGTACTTATGCAGTGAAATATGAACAGCATGTCCCTGCAAAACCCTGTCCTTTCACGTCAATCCAAGTCAGGACAGGTGCCAAACAGTAAATGTTATAGCCATTAATCATACAGTATGACTGATAGATACTGGGAAAAAACTGTAACTGATGTTAACATAAAGTATGTATGAAAATCAGTTCTTCTTCAGTGCTTTTTTACAGTCACCCCTTTTTCAGTAATGCAGACGACACACAGATTTATCTTACTCTGTAACTGAGCAACTACAGACCATTGATTAAATGTTCCTGAACTTCCTTCCACTAAATACAGACTAAACAGTTTTTTTGGAGCAGAAGAAGAGAGATTGGGGACGTTTCTCTAAACCTGATGCTTGGTCTTTGAAAAGCAAAAAAAAAAAAGTTATAATTCTGTGTGTAATCATGTACTCAGATCTATATTTAGATCTATATTATAACCACATTAGGTCAACATCAAAGTCTGTTGACTGGCATCTTAAAAAACAGAAGGAGAGACAAGTTTCTCTGTGTCTCCCTTTGACATAAATCCTGTGATTCCTGCACGACTTTTATTAGGTCTCTCTCTCCAGAAAAACTCTCAGCTGCAACTTCAGTTGTTTCTCAATCCTGCAGTTATGCTACTAACAAAGATTAAGAAAAGCTAAACACATCACACAAATTCTCTGCTCTGGCTTCCAGTGTCATCATACCATGGAGATTATAATATTGTTGTATTGTCGTCTACAAATATAGCTTTTACTATACAAACCATCTTGACCTCTCTAGTCATCTGGTGGTTTTCTGCTAACTGTTTTTCAGAGTAAAAAACTAAACATGAAGAAGCAGAATTTAGTTATTAAGCTGCAAAGAGCTGCTTTAAAGTCAGGTTTCAAACATTTCTCTGCTTTAGACTGGATCTTATCCACTCACCAGTACCCACAGAGGTATTGTGATGTTCAATAAATAAACCCTTGTCTATAGAGTATGATTAGGTTAGAGACGGCGTCCGTGCAGATGATTGTAAAGAACGATGATGATTGATTCAGTAGGTTGGCCTGAATGGTTAATAAGATTAAGAATGAAGTTATTGCATACTGATGAAAACTTATGTGACTTACGCTCCCCTGTGTGTCATTTGCATAAAGTTTATGAAAGGATCGAATTCCGGTTGACTGGAAGATGGGTTTTCCAGCTCTTTTGCTCCGCTGTGTACAACCGTTGTGTCTCCTCTGATGTTTTCATGCCAGGTGAACGCACGCCGACTCTGAGGAATGATTTAAGTACTATTATTTTCAAGGCTTAAGCTGATTCCCTTTTTTAAAAACCAATTCCACTAATTCTTCTCTACTGCCGTTAAACAGCCGTCTACACGCACGAACATGAGGACGCACGTGTAGCGCACACACATCTCGACAAATGCACAACCGTTCTTTCTTCATCCTCTTTGTCTCCATCACACACACACACACACACACACACACACACACAGTTTCCCTAAATCCAGAGTGCTAATTATAGCTTGCCCATTAATCAGCGACAGCCGTAATTATACTAATTCCAATGTGTAATCTGATCAAGGTGAAGAAGATCAAATCGCAGCCTTTCTCTCCTGTTAGGCTTTAAGGGGTTTTTAGTAATGGTAGCTACAGTGGAGAGATTGTAAGGAAAATTGGTTTAGACCAAAACAATCTGATTTGACTCGGTATGTTAGCTGAGTAGGAGGGCAAAGTACAAGCATGTGTGTAAATAAAGCTACCTCAGTTGTCTGCGAGCCATTGTTCCTGCTGAATAGCTTTTTTTTTTATTAATTTAACATTCATATTTTTAGAAACAAAAGCAACCTACAGAAAAGGGCCTGGCTACCTACCACAGCGAAAACTATGTAGTCATTTAGCAACATTTGGCTGAGCTTCCTTTGTGTGAATTTGTGTCTTGTGTATTTTTGGGTTCACTTCATGGAAACCAGATATTTATTTGCTTCAAACAAGCAGGAGTTCCAGATGTTTTATAAAAGAGAGAGGCTGCATTCCAGGTGTATTCGGCATATTTCAAGCACACACTTTTTTTTTTTTTTCTATGTTGCTTGTCTGGTCAGAGAACCAAAAAATGATCATAACTTAAGCCTAATATTTCTTCTCATACAGCAGTTGATGATATAAAAAGAGAACAGTGAATCAAACTCTGGCAGTGCCCGCTACATAACAGCAGTTGCTGCTAAATGTTCTCCAGTGAGCCAGACAGACAGCTGACCACCATGGTATGTTTTTATCTGTGTGTAAAGGTATTATAATATTTCTCCATCTGTTATGTGGCCTGTGTTATTCGAGAGGCGGTTTGCTGTTGTGCGGTGATAATATTTGAATTCCAGTGCACCAACGTGTGTGTGTGCACTCATCTCCCCGAGGAGAGTCTAGACTTTTAATCATCTGCTGACAATAACGCTTATAACGAGGATAACTTATGTAGACGTGCGTGATGGATTATTATTACTGTGGGGTGCTTTCATAAGTAGCCCTTTGCTGTTTTATCTGTGTGCCTGTGTGTAATTGTTGTATGGATTGGTTGTCAGATCGGGGCTGATTTGAGGTAAGACTCATCTGTAATCATCTTACCGAGCTGGTGTTAATTGGCAATAGCACGTTCTGTTAAATGTCAGTATGTGATGTGTGTGTAAATGGACGTGTGCTCGAGCTCGGGTCTAAGCTTGCACGTGGAGGTCGCGGCGTGTGCGTCTGATACACGAGTGTGTTGTAATATTCGGGCTCGACACCACACCTTTTTTTCTTTGTCGACTAATATTACAACAAAAATAGATTTCTGGCGCTTGTGAATCAATTCAGAGTCTTAAAAGATAAGAATCGTGATTCTTGTGGGAATCTTTTTTTTTTTTTTTTTTCCACCCACCCACAATAAAACACACTGAACACTAGAGCCGCACTGATTGTACATCCATATGGCTGATATTACTGGCCAATTTTTAGTTTATTACATACACCAATAAGGATATATCTCTATTGGCAGATATTGTAGGACAGAAATGTTAGAAAGATATGTATGAAAAAAAAAAGGATCCATTACATAGTTTGTGCACCAGAGAGCACTCACAACTTTATTTTCCAAATGTAAAATTCCCTGCTCAGTACTGTCACGACTATTTAAATTACAGTATCTATTAATCATCAGGTTATTTTCTTGATAAATCAATTAATCTGTCTATCAAATGTCAGAAAATAGTAAAATATGCCCACAAACAGACACATTTAAATATCTACAGTAGCTATTTGAACCCCAAACCAAATATATTCCATTAACTATAATATAAGAGAAGCATTAGCAGCAAATCTTCACATTTCAGAAAGTGGAACCATAAAATAATTGGCATCTTTGCTTGAAAAATTACTGTAATGATTAACTGTTTATCAAGATAGTTGGCAATACATATTCTATTGATTGACTAATCACTTAATAAACTGTCTCAGCTCTAGTCACAACACTTTTATAACCACATTTATGTAATCCCTATAAAAATTATGTTATGTGTTAATGCTAAATGAATGTCTGTGATTATAAACTGTGACAGATTTTCAAACTATCATCTATTGATAACAGTATCATCCTACTGGACTCTGTGCTTGTCACATAATCTAAATGCCACAAGTGTGTCATTATATCCACACCGACTATATACACAGTGTGTCAGCGCTTAATAATAACACCTACGGTCATCGCTTCTCCGAGAAGTACACAGAAGTGATGTTACGGTAAAAATATGTAAACACAACACTGTCGCTGTAGTAATATGAAGTTGGATCAGTGTTCCAGATGCAGCGAGTCCCATCTGCAGTTTGTACAGTGTAAAACAGATGTCACCGAGACAGTAAGCAGACCGACTCTCTGCTGGGTCGAATCTACACCATCAGCGATAGCAGCCTCTATTACGGCTTTGCCTGAATGACTACATTGTTTTTGCATCTGGTCACCACTCCTACACGTCCAGGTTCCAAAACAAATGTGGGCTTTGATATCGGATCCGTCCGTCTCCTGTCTGGTCACGGGGACGGATGGTTGGATGGAAACCAGTGGTGTTCGTGTATAATGTTCTTTTTGTATGACAGCTAGCGCGGCTAAAAAAGAGAGAGAAGTGTGAGAAAGAGTGTGAAACAGAGCGACGGGGTGTGGGTGCCGAGTGTGAAAGAACGCAGGTATTCTCCATATGGATTCTTCACTTATAATTACATGCTAATAATGCTGTGAACCGCTCTGACTGCTGGATGGTACAGAACATATGCCGTCGAAGGTCTGAGGAGAAAGAGGCCAAAATACAGGAACACAATCCTACTAAAACATAACCTACAGTTTATTATTTTAAGATATTTTAGAATGCTGATGTTTCTCATTATACCACATCTACAGAAAATAGCCATAATCAAGAACTTTCCAAAAGCAACATTAGTGGAAAATGATTAATGAAGAAAATGAGAAAAGAGTATAGCTGTTAGAAGGAACTGACCGTTGAACACAAGCCAAATCAATGCATTCATGTCTCATTTCTACCAATAAAGCAAATATCATTACATCTTTGCTTTACCATTGACCTCTCGGATTTTCTTTCTCTTTGCCTGGACTCTCAGCTTGATCTGCTGTTGCACTCCTTTGCAAGCTATTCCTGGGTGAGGGCATCAGATCAGCCCAAAACGTAAAAAAAAACATCTTTCTTTTAACCTCCAGAGCTGATCAATTGTAAGAGCTGGCTGGACAGTCGAAACCGCACTTGCTCCCTGATTGTAAAAACACACGGACATCTGTTACATCTGGCCGATGCCAGATGAGCCTCTTTGGAGTGGACTTGCAGGAAATTATAAATTGGAAAATATTTGAAAAATTATGAAGCAGAGGGCAATGATGTTTTTTTGCTGTTAGTTTAATCGTTTAAATGCTGCGCAATGTGAGCAGCAGCTTCAGTGGTTTCTCACTAATGTGGGTCACTAAAGACCTCCACATTACTGACCAGAGGGTTAAAATACATCAGCTGAGAATGTATGTGCAGTATTTTAAAATGATTCTGCTTTAATTTTGTTTTGAAATCTTACATGTGTTTGTGTCAATGTGTGTGTGTGTGTGTTTCAGATAGCGACTTGTCACAGCAGACCTCCTCTTGGCTTTAAAACATTATTCAGTCCTTTTGGCGGCCAGATGACACCGCGACACTGAATTCTAACCCCTAGCTGATGGACCAAAGGTCATCCGTCAAGCAGTTCCCGTTTCATTGGCGCTCTGCTTACACGCACAAGAAAAACACTGTGTTGCTCATGACACCAATGAAATATGGCTGGCCTAGTTCCCTGTGGTATAAAGATTAAATCATCTGAGGCAGCCACTTCTGCAGCAACAACAAGAAAAAAATTAATGATAAGGTGTGTTATTATTGTACGCAGCTTCCTTCTTCCATCACTCAGTGAAGACTTGACACTGTATCATGTAATATGTCATATCCATCAATATACATCTGCAACAACGCCACCAAGACAAATGTTATTACTAATAGCTGTTGTTTCTAAGGCGGATGCTTTGAATATTTCCCTTCAACAGTTTTTCCAGGGATTGAAAAGCTGTTCTTCGGTTTTCCTCTGCAGATTTTCCTTGTTCCAGGTGTTCAAAGTGGCATTTATTGCAGATTTCTTCCACCCTACAACCCTATAATCCTTTCAACCTTGTGCTCTTGTTTTAAAGTAATCCACAAAATCCACAAAAACAAATCCAAACACTATCTTCAACTCAGTGAATTGTATAAAAAAATTTTTTTTTTTTACACCTGTAGTGCCACAAGCTTGTCGAAGGCTGGTCTTTCTGTGCTCCCCTGCTGCAGCGCGGCACGGTCTGGCTGGGCCAGTGTTGGCTATCTTGCCAACGCTGCACTAAATATTCATTAGAATAATGGAGGAGAGGTGGAAGCAGGAGGGCAAGATGCCACGGGTTGTGTTTTCAACCACACGGGCTGCAGGAACGTCGCTGCCATAAACACACACAAATGAACACACGGTGAACGGGGCATCTGCTAAAAATTCAGCATTACAAATAATGGAAATTAACAGCAGGTTTGGCGCGCTTGTTTGCATGCAAAAGCCATTTTGCAGTTTGACGATGCAAGCAAACAAATATGTGATTACATCACTGAAAGCAAAATATGTGTCTGTGTGTGTGTGTCTGTGTGTGTGTGTGTGTGTGTGTGTGTGTGTTTGGGGCTGATACAGAAGCTAATACTGCTCATACTGTCTGTGGTTTCAAAGTGTCTGCTCTCTACAGGCAGGATGAGGGAGGCGAGACTGAGACAGGCAGAGCTGACAACTATGTTTCAGGTGTTTTTACTTTCTCCCCTCCCACCTTTACCCTAGCGGAGAAAAAAAAAAAAAATCCTTCTGTAGACAGCGTGGTGCCATCACCTGAGCGCTGCTGGGTATAGCCCCCGTGAAGCGACAGGCGGTGGTCACAATCTTCTCAAGGCGGACCTCTTCCTCTACCTGACAGTTCCTTCCCCCGAGCACTCAGCAGGAAAATGGAGACTATTTAAATGGAGTGCGAGGAGGGTGGTAAATGTCTTCTCTTATCAATAACACCACCTGAGTCTGAGCTATCAGCTGTAAAAAAAACGTTAAATATTGAAAAAGAAAAAAAGGCTATTTAGTATTTCAACTTCCATAAAGTTGGTGGACTTGTGAAAAAGAGGAAGTTGATACAAAGATACTCTTAACTTGTAGTCAAAAAACACTTGATCCTACAATTCCCACAATGCAGTTTTTCCCTGATATCCTCCAAAACTGGCCCATGTTTTTCAGACTATACAATCACAGTTTGTATCGAAGTATTTACATTTTTTAATCTCAAGCCTGAGCTGAAAAACCCTTGATGACATCACTATGACATCACCGGGATTATTTTCTCAGCTCTTCCAGAGCCGCAGAAGACTTAAAAAAAAACAAACGTTGTTTCAGGCTGAGTAGTACTCCCAGTAGTGAGTAAACTGATTGTTGTGTGTAAAATTGGTGGAGTGGCGCTTAAAACAATATCAAGTAATTCCTTGAGTGAATGAGTCACCGTCACATGAAAAGACTAGGGACAAAAAGGGACACGGGTATATACTGTAAGTACATAAATGGATTCCCATTCCGTATAATTAATCATCCCTACACAGCAGAGAAAAAAAAAGGTTTTGGGATTCAAAAGCAAAAAGAGACAAAAAAGGGATGGAGGAAGAGCCCAGGATCCCCTGATATTCGAGCCGGTCTAAAAATAGCCGTGCTGGAGCAGAGATATGAAATGAACTCCTCAGAGACCTCACAGAACAAAGACCAAAAAAAAAAAAGGACAAAAAACTGTACCCTTTGTAAAGCTGAACAGCAGGAGGGGTGATGTGGCGTCGGATCAAGGTGCGTGTATAAGTTACACCGGTGTTTGTGAACTCTGGCTCGCACCGAACACGAACCCTCTGAACGGCTGGTAACGTTACCCCCTCGATTGGCCACCGGTCACTGGAATAACTCCAGGTTTGAAAGAGCCGTGTAGTCAGCGCCCTCCCGACTTACGTGTAACACTTGTTTCACATGAGAAATATCAATAGCTTTTCCGTTGGAGTGATTAGTTTCCGCTGATGAAAGAGCACATCCAGGAACGGGGTTGTCGCGCTGCCAAATGAGGATTGTACAAAAAAGCTACAGCCAAAACCCCGGTAACTGTGCTTTTTGTTTTAGTTCTCTCTCTCTCTCTCTCTTTCGCAATAACAGTCCCACAAATATATCCATCCACACAACTTGTCTGAAACGCTGGTCATCTAGAAATCCCGCTGTTCCGCTTGTAAGTCACATTGAGTGTGAGTGCCAGCTCTGAACTCACCGTTCCACTGAGTAGTCAAGGGGAAAGCTGTTTTATCTGCCAGTCCACAAACGCCACACACCTCGCCTACAGGAAGAAAAAAACACACAGTGGATCATTAATATATTGTTGATGTGATGTGTTCTGGACATGCAATATAAACATCATATGTTAATATCTTAAAAATAAATGTTACTGACTAAAATGTAAAAAAATAAATATAGATATTTGAGTTGATTGCATTTAATCCTTCATCTAGAAATGTTTTGGGGGAGTAGAACACCCTGCTTTTAACTGTAGTGCTGGAATAAGGCTGCGTGTCATGCACAGAGTGCACGATTTCTTAAAAGGAGATGACATGTGACTTTTCTGAGGACATTCCACAGATTCAACCCGAAGCAGCGACTCAAAGAAACAAGGCCAAGAATCTGAGCAGGCTGTCAGTAAGACATCACGGATCAAAATGGCATTGCTAAAAAAAATAAAATAAAAAAAAAAAAAAAAAAAAACCCACTGGCCAACGACCTCCTGACCTCCGCCTCGGACAGCTTGACACTAACCGGCACCAAATACAGCAATACCACAACAGAACAGCATTGAAAACAAGAGAGAGGCAAGTAAACAGCCGAGATATCCTTAGAGGCATGGGAAAAAGGGAGCAGATGCTGTCCCATTGTCCAATCACATTAGCGACTGCGATTCGACTGTTACAGGCACAAGGACGGAGGGGTATCTTGAAAACAAAAAAAAAATAAACATGGGAGGTGACAGAAGCAAGGTTTAGCGCCGACCGAACCTGAGTGGCAGGCTTCTAAATAAATTAAAATCACTTCTTGTCTCACTCTCAAAAAACACTCTGCCCTTCAACGGTGACAAACGGAGAAAAGAGCAGAATGTTCAGGCGTTATGAGAGTTGCATCAGTAGCACATTTGATGCTGACACCAGGAAACATTCATGAACTATGGAAGATCATGTGCCTGTATTAGCATATACAGTATAGCCAACAAAAAAACCCCCAGAAAAATCATAATCCTACTCAAACAAATGAATTTCTTTAAGATTATTTAACTTATAGCTGATACTCTGACAGTACAGAGCGGCGAGTCGGCTTGTCCCTTTAAAGAAAGGCTTGTGGGGCGGAGTGTCGCAGACCATATGGTATCCGCTTGGGCATATGGGCAACTTGGTAGGAAAAAGACACTCCCTGTCAACAGCATCTTCTAACCCTCTGTGCATGTGTGTGTGTGTGTGTGTGTGTGTGTGTGTATCTCCATCATCTGTATTCAAGACATCCACTGAGGTAGTAAACACCTCTCGGAGCCACCACAAGGATTTCTTGCACAAGAGTCACCTTCCTCAAAGTTAGCCTCAATTTACATATTTTTCCCATGCAACATGTGCCTGTTACAGCAAATATATGGTCTTAAATGTAGATATTTCAGCAGGTGTCTAAATACTGTGGGTCTATACAAATACCAGAGGTCAAAACATCCATATAAATCATAGTTAAACACTGTATTTACACTGTGACGCACACATTTCCCAAAAATCCATATATGGACATGTGTTCTTTCTAGTGTTTACAAGCCTGCAAGAAGCTCCATGTTACTGAATATAAGCCAAAAATCAAACACACACACTACCCTACTAAAACTCTCAAATCCTCACTTGCACTCTTCAAGTTTACACTAATATATCTAAGCTCGTAGCTGGCTCACGAGTCCCAGCACTGATGTAATATAGATAACACTGACTTTTAAATATACTGCCTCGGAGGGACTCGGTGTATCCAAAACATGAATCAATGTGGATTGTCCTTGGCATAGTCTTCTTACATTTACTAGCCCCACACAGCATGTACCAAGTTCATTTAAAAAAAAAAAAAATTGTTCAGTTTTATGGCTGGATGTGAGCTTAAGGCAGCATCTTTGTGCAAACAAAACAAGCGAGCACTGAAACCGGAGCATCTTACAGGAGCTTTGGTAGGATTTTGTTAATACAGTGAAAGATTTGTGACACAAGTAAGCTGCGAGTTGCCATGACTCACCTTTTTGTTTTCTCCCTTGGAGGCTACACCAGCACTTAAAAAGCTGCCTAGTCTCTAGGGCAAGAGTGTATGTTACTACTAATTTAGCAGTAGTGAATACATCAATTTGAGTCTAAGCACATTCAACCACCTCTACGATCTGCTCTGGGGATTCTGTCTCGTCTACTCCACACTTGTAACAAAAGTGGAATCACATTATAATACTGCATTAGACAGCTCTATTTTGCTGAAATGGATGGGGATAACCCGTATCCCAGAAATGAACCTTGCCTGGCTCCCAGCAGTAGCGAGGAATCAGCATTATGTGGTTTATCCTGACAGTCATTTTCACTGAGATGCTAAGACTGTTACAAAATCCACAGCAGCTGCAAATCTTATTGAAAACAGCCCCTGATTCAGTGGTTTTTGCACAGACTCTGCATTCTTAGTAACTAACGCTGCGGTTCCACATGAGCAGCCAAACACGGTGGCAGATGTCAGTCGTGATAGATTAAAAGACAACAACTGGTAAGCGATTTAATGTCGATGAATCGGGGGAACAAAAATCCTTAGGATGCTGATTCCTAAACAAGCTTTGCACATCATGCAGATTCTTCGTTTGTGAAACCTTAAGACAAAACAGTTTGCGTGTAGTGCCAACTGCTGTTAATGGAGCCTGCCCTAAGCTAATCCAAATTTTCCAACACTGTGCAAATAACCCATGTTTTCAGAGAGTGAGAAAAAGTTCACTTGCATTTTCTGACGTCACGTTTCCCAAAGGCTAAAAATCCAAAACAGTGTTCAACGATCTGTGTTCCTTCCTTTCAGTTCAGTTAAGGAGAGATGCTGTTGCTACCATTAAGAAAACAGCACTGCAACACCAGTTCATCAATGGTTTCATCTTTAAAACATCTCCGTTCTCAGTTCAGACTATGGTTAGGCCTCCTTTGTCACATTTTATGTAAGGTTGAAAAAGTAACTAAATAAAATAAAATCTTGCTGAAACCTTATTATTTAATGCTGCATACTTTGCAAATATGCAATCAATGTTACACTCTTCTGTCTGACTGTATTTTTGACAGTGCTGTATAATTTGGTGAAGGAAGGCTTACAGTATTTCATTCATCCCTGAAGTATTATCTTTATCTCCCTCAAATGTACCCAGTTATGTTCTTTTTTAAGTTTTTTCTTTACAAAGTTGCAGAGAACCATAGAAACAGGAATCTCAAGAGTATTAGTTAGGCCTTTTATGTTAAAATGCTAAAACAAAAAAAAGTGCTCCAAGGCTACGCTCAAATCTCCACAGATGATTCAGAGTAAAATCTGTCACCATCTAATAACTGCAAGAAATCTTTCTGTGACTATAAATTTTTTTGTTGCAAAGGGTGTCCCGAGCAGATCCACATCATCAGGTTTGGGGTTATTCAAGGTATTTCTAATGGATCAGTTGTGGCTCTGATTCTTTGTTTATGGTGTCTCGTTGCGCTCTGTAACCTTGAAAAACTTTCCTAACAGACAGTGTTATTGAGCTAGCAAGTGGATCGGGGGGGGGTGCTCAAGTAAACAAACAGCAGCCTTTGGTTACAATTAATGATGAATGACAGGGTAAGTTGGCAAGAGTAAACATCCTTTAATTTTACAAAACCTCTCTCAGTGACCTCCCAGTGCCACTGACAGTTATTATTGACTGAGGTATCTCACGGAGCGATCGCTGATTGTTCTTCATTTTGTCGTTTAACCGTTCCAGATGCTTCTGCCATCAAATCTCTCTAGCAGATACTAGTGACTTTGGCTCTTATCCTTCAATCAATCAATAAAAAACAAATTCTGAAGCACCACAAATTACTGACTGCATTTTTAAAATTCTCTTTGAAAACTATGACATATATCAGGTTTCATCAGGTGAAACAGAAAGGCCAGATGATGCCATTACTGTGATGGATGACTGCAACAAACTTCAGCATCATTATGCAGATGGTGTGACAGCTGATGGCTTTTGAGCTTGTTGGCTGCCAAAAGGCTTTCACTTTTGAAAACTGAATTTAGGGATTAGGATGAAAGTCACATACTGGGGAAGCTGTTGAGGAAGAAGTGAACGACTCGCTCTCGTTTAACTCCCAGTGTAACTGCAAAAGGTGTCGCTGGGGAATTAACATCTAGTCAGTCCAATGGAGCTGCTCAGCTGCCAATAGCAGAAGGCTATAAATGTGAGTTGCTGTGTGAATGTGAAGACAAGCGTGCATGTTCAGCAAACCTTCCACGGGTTGATAAATCTTTGTGAGAAATGCGGCGGGATAAACCCTCCGTCATATGAATAAAGGCATGTGATCAAAGCTGCCCTGTTAATGTCAAAATGTGACATGAACGCAATACTGGTGCAACACTGGAATGAAGTCAGAGTCGTAATGAAATAATAAAAAAAAAACAACCTTTGAACAACAAAGCACCACAGCAAAGTAAATGAAGGATTAAAAACACGAATGCATGATTTTTTATCATGTTTTCTGTGTGTGTATGTTAGTGTCAGATGTTTCTTTCTCCTTTTTCAGCTGTTACAGCCAAGATAGATTTTTTTTGTTATTGTGATTATGTAAATATGTAGATGTAATTAATTTAGTTAAACTGTTTGCATGCAGACGCTATGTGGTTTGAATGATTAAAGTATTGTTTATTTTTGTTATATTTGTATTTAAAATACCTTTAATACAGTTGCGTGCGTGTGCGGAAAGCAGGAGAGCAAATAGTTTCTTGACCAGAGTGAAGATGTTGTTTTTGAAAGGCTAAACGCCAACAAATATGGATTGAAGCAGAAGATTTCGTTAGATAAAAAGATGTTATGAATTTTGGAAATGATTACTTCCATCTTTTTTTTTTTTCTCCCCCCCCAATAAATTTTGACTTTTGAACTTTAAAACGCTCTGGAGTTTTTGGAAATGTTTGGATCACACAAGTCAGAAACAATCCTACACAGCCACCGCCAGAATCTAATTCTACAATTGTCAAAAAAATGGCTGAATCTGAAGGATTATATGGACATTATTGGTTGGAAAG
Organism: Thunnus maccoyii; assembly: GCF_910596095.1. Classification (NCBI taxonomy): domain Eukaryota; kingdom Metazoa; phylum Chordata; class Actinopteri; order Scombriformes; family Scombridae; genus Thunnus; species Thunnus maccoyii. The sequence continues at coordinate 9,329,717 of NC_056543.1, forward strand.
GATTGAGTTATGCTTCTAAAGGAAGTTTGTTGGATCAGACGAAGTGCTGATGGAGGAAAAAGTGAGCCGCCACATGATGAATTAAATCAAAGTGGATACTGTGAGTTAATGTATGCAAATGAAACATAGAAATGCAAAAGTCATCTTTGGATTGTGTTCCTAATTTAGAACGTTATAAAGCCTTAAACTTTTGAACTTTTGAAAATGGAGGAAGAAGCACCTCCTGCTGAGACTGCTGCAGCGCTGCTGCAGAGGCACATTTCAATGCGCTACTTGGAACACACAGAGGTAAACTGGGAGTGTGCACATGCTAAAAGAATGAAATAAAATCACTGACAAAGACATTGGGAATGTGATCGACCGAGTCGAATCATTCAAATGTGCTCTAAGTGATTTTACGGATACACATGATTTAGTCTGTATGATACTATCCTCTGAGGAGAGAGAAGATGATCTTGTGACATGGTATGATGAAGATAATGCATTTTACAGTTTTTAAAAGATGTGGAGATATGGATAAATGCACATCAAGTGGATAGATAATCATTTATAAGACCAGAGGAAAGTGTTTCTGTGACATCTGAAAGGTTAAACAAGTCCAAAGGTTTTCAGAGGACAACGCTATCATCTGCCTCCTCTGCACGTATGAGTGTGGAAACACAACGAGCAGCTCTATTAGCTCCGGCAGCAGCAGCATTCAATGAGAAATACCAATTGGAAATGGAAGAAGCTCAACTAAAAGCACAACTGAGAAAGAAAAAATGAATTGGAAACAGATATTGCAGTTACAAATGCTAAATTAAAAGTCATGGAGTTTTGAAATGTCCTCTCAGGTTGGACAAACAACACCGACACAAAGCGAGAAGATGCCACGGATTCCTATTTAGAAAACGACGGAAGAAGGAGATCTACCCGCATCCTTTCTTTTCCCCTCCCCATCTGCTTTCCCTGCTCGTTCCAAAAAACATCTTTTGACGCCTCTGTTGACAGCTTTGTGCATCTTGCCAGAGCACAAGGCAGCGAGGGAAACATTTCAACCCAACCCCCACGAGGATCCACAGGAGATTCAATTTCAGCTTGTCTTAAACTAAATGCAAGGCAGTAACAACATTTAAGAACAGCTGACTTATAATTATTTTAGCATTAACATAGTATTGTGTGTGCACGTGCACAGTCACACTGCACACGATGTAACGCAACAAGGCAAAGTAGGAAAATAATTGATTACACTGCTCGATTAGAACGTGAAAACTAGCAAAGGTTGCTTTTTCATGACTAATCAAAGACAACATTCCTTTTTATAAATAACTACATTTTACCTGATTTCATTACTTTTTGGTTACTGGTTTTACACACATGCTCTGCCTGCAATGCAACCAATTACTATAATTCTCAGATTCTCAGAGTGGACTGATTTGTTTAGTATGCAAAAAAAAAAAAAAAAAAACAGAGGAAACTGAATTGAGTGGTACTGAACTGAACTTTGGATTTTAATTAGATAGATACCCTACTGACAGAACCTCATAACTGTGTGCACGACAAAAACCTCAAACAATCATATGTGACCGCTGACCAAACAAACCTCTCTCCCGTTTCACGTTCTACTAACGTCACAGCACTATTAAAATACCGTCACACCAATAATAACAGCACAAATTACACCCAGTGGTGCACCTCGATATTAAAGACAAACTCTTGACATTTCTAACAAAAGGCTAAATGTTGCTTGCCAGAGGGGAACACAGAGACCACATAAATAATTGACATCCAATCAAGGGAAATTATGTCTGAGAGCCGTTTTGCATAACTCAGTCTGACACGGGCTACAAATACTGTACAGAAAAACGCACAGACACACCATCAGTCTGATTAACCCTCCGGCTTTAGTACACAGTATAGATTATGAGTCACAACCACTCATTAGAAAAGGGAATAAACAGAGCGGCTGCGTTAAAAGAGGTCACTCTCGTGTGACTGACTCCATCACATACATCGCGACCCCGTGGTGCGACCGTGGGCAAAAACTGCATGTGTGTGTGTTTATATATATATATGTGTGTGTGAATGTTACCATTAATGGCATCAGCGAGACATGTTTTGCTTTCAGCGCAGGTCATGAACTTTACAAGAAATACCTTGAATTTAGTAGTCAGTGTTTTTTTTTTTTAACCTCTCTGTGTTCATTGCAAAGTCTTCAGTCTGACATGTGTTTGAGCAGTGACTGTGTGTTACACTATAGGCAAGAATGAGTTGGTAATGAAGCATGAACACACACACACACACACACAGACAGACAAACTCAACTCCACACAGATAAATAATTGAGAGCTCTGTGCTGTATCACTGTGTTACGCGTCAATTAAGAGATAAACATGAAAACGCGGCTTGTTTTAAAGTGTGCGGTTGTGTTAAGATCATCATATTAAAAAGCACAGAGTTGTTTAAACTCGCATCTACAAGCTGGTTATTTATCACTGCATTGTTTCTTTTAGTTTCTTGTCAACGTCATGGTAACACTGATAAATCTGGGGAATAAAGAATTATAAACATGATTAATTTAATATGACAGGAAGAAGCCAAAAAAAGCTGTGAAACTTGAAACAAGTCGCCGGTTTGTAAACTGACGCTGAAACTAGCACATTGAAATATTCTCTGACTCAAAGTGAACAAGTTTAACATAGTGTTCACTTAACAAATACAACAGATGGGTTCGGTTAGCCGGCATCCTCTGCGGCCTGGAGGGTTTAGCGCTCACTCTTCCTGCGCTGGTACCACATGTAAACACAGACAAGGAAGGTCCTGACCTGAATCAAATATAAAACAGACCAATCAGCTTTGAATCCTGGCTCGACATATTAAGTGTGTCTGAGCAAACAGTAACAACGTAGTGAACCGCAACCGAAGATACATGCGCTGTATATATATAAAAAAAAAACTCCATCTGTTAGTCTGTCCTGTTAGAATGTCTTATTTGGACACATCTGAGTCTGAGTCATCACTTTTTCCAGATGACACAGCCCTCCGGAGTGTACATTACTCATGTCACTATGACGACCCGTCAAACTGTATTCATAATGTTGTGTGACTGGCGATGGACTGCGTATACCGACGGCTAGATATTTGCTGACTGTAGTTTGTGCTGAACAGGTGAGCTAACCTAAAAAAAAAGATGTTTTTTCCGGGAGCAGGTCTCTTTGGTTTAATAGTCAGAAAGGGACGGAGCAGGAGGGAAAGTATAATGTAAGCAGTGAGAGTTCTGTGCAGTAGACTGTGAGTAATAATGCTTGCTTAATGCATTCAAGCTGTAAAACTAATAACACTCCTCTCCCTCTGTCTTTCTTTACCTTCTGTCCTTTTTTTTCTGTGTAGAACATCAGGTGGCTATATTTGCACACTGTATGTCAACTTACTAACAACTCATGTTTAAGAACACTGATTTATGTGCACACGTGGTTATGAAGGTACATCTACTGCTCAACACCCTGCAGGAACTGCAGTCTGACTCTTCCCCTGACCCACATCCGCTTAAATGAGGTAGGAGACGGCGTTAATGTGTGAAATAACAAATGCACAGTGGTTACTTTTATTGTCAATGGCTTTTCTAAATGCTCGACTATGGGAGGCTGCCAAATCCAGAGAGCGTCCGTTGGGATTGAACTGTACTAAAGTTAAAGGTCAGCAAAAATGTCAAAGTGGAGGGCATGGTTTGAGAGGTTTTTTTCTGTGCCAAAACAAATTCTAAACACCTTTTTTTTGTGATTGAACAAACAATGAATAAATTGTTGTATCTGCACTTTCTATAATGCCAGCTAGTCCAAACGGCAGATATAGATACAGATCTGGAAAATGTCAGGGAATGACATAAAGCTAAAAGGATACCTATCATCATATAATATCAATCCTATCCCCAACTGGACCATCACAACCACAACCAGTAGGGATCAGACCAGTATGTTCTCTAACAACTAACAGCTCTTATTCTTCAGCGAAGAAGCTGACCAATAGCAGCTTTTGGACAAAATGTTACTTTGAACTGGTGATAGATGAGAAAGATGAAAGGTTAGAGTATCACAAAGTCATTATAATTCATCCTGAGGGGAACACGGACGTCTGCACCGAATTTCATGCCGATCTAGCTAATAGTTGTCAGGATATTTCACTAAAAAACTAAATGAAATAACTGTTGAGATATTTCAGCAGGGCTGTGTGATATGACGATATATATCGTGTGACGATCGTGTCATATTACGCTCTATCGTTTATTTCATTGTGTTGTAAATTACACTCTTTACGGCTATGTTTTTATTGTCATTTGGACACTTTGAGTTCTTCTGCACAGTACGGATGTGGGCAGGAAATCTGCATGAAGGCAACACAAACAAACATGGAGAAGAGTGAATGTCAAACCCAGAACGGGGTAATTCCAAAAAGTAGAAGGACTCTGACCAGCCAAGACAAAAAAATATTACATACATTAATATTTTATATTTTTTTAGATGCTTAACTGAAAAGTTGCAGAATGGTTCTACATAAAAGGAGAAAAATAATCAAATATGAGTAAGTGCCTTTTATTTGTCAAGTATATAATTCAAAATGTAATAAGAAATAGGACTTTCCATGTGGTCATTTCATATAAACTATATAGAAAATGTGCTTTATTGTGATATGAATCATTATCTGGATATGAGATTTTGGTCATATTGCACAGCCGTATATTTCAGTACGGAGCAAAGTGGTGGACTGACCAACCAACCAACAACATTTTTAGTTTTGTCAAAATAAATAATTAAAAGGAGGAGGAGGAAGTGTGGGCCTTCAACACCAGAGTGCACAATTTTCACACGCAACTTCACTTTCACAAAACGGCTTTTGGCTGATGGAGTGACTGATTATTCCAATTACGAAACGTTTGACATTGAGAGGGAATTTTTAAATCATCTACATGCAAAGGCTGTGCTAGAGCGTCACGCGTGGTGCCAACTGAACATATGGAAACCAGTAAGGGAGAGGGAGCGGGGAGCTATGTTGTGGCCTGGCAGTGGTGACGTGCGTTTGGGAGACCGACTATTTTCAAACAGCTTTCATTTACAACTTAGCCCCACCCTTGCTTTCCCTCGCCAACCGCTCTGGCCACCGCCGCTCTGGGTCCCGCGAGCGGTCGACAACAGACCCTTTGTCACTTATATAAAAGCTTTACCATGATTTCACAACTGGCAGCTATAGAAACTGTACGCCAGAATGTGTCAAGAGACAAAATGGGAAAAAAAAATGAGCATTTTGCAAAGTGAGAAGGTAAGATTATAACCTGTGCATGTAGGCCACCCATGAGGCAACGCCAAAGGCAAGACCACGGTTAGTAATGAATAATGCAGGAACACATCTACAAAAATAAACGTGAAAGTGCACTGTGCAAAAGGGGGAGACAGAAGAGGAGGGGGGGGGGGGTGAAATAGAAACAAAAACAGGAACCACCAGCAACAACTACAAACACACGGAGGAGGGGTAGAGGGGGGGGAAGCTGATCAGATTGATGTAGATTTAATGAGATATTTAAGCCTGAAGATATTTTGCGTGCGTGCATGTCCTCTATCAGACCCCGCAGAAATAATTCCCTAAAAGCAAGTGTAATGCAGCGGGTTTTCCTGAGCCATCAGATTTTTTTTTTTTTTTTCCTCTCCTCTCTTCTTTCTTCCTTTCTCATTCATTTGATGTGCTTCCTCCTAATCCTCCCTGGGCTGTCGACCTCACAGACACAGAGGACACACTCAACCATTCAGCCATAGCTACTCATTCACATAGCAGAGAAAGCTTTCCTTGTTCAGTGTGGGGAAGTGTTTGGACCTCTGTATGTATGTGTGTGTGTGTGTGTGTGTGTGTGTGTGTGTGTGTGTGGGCATTTGTTACCTCACAGGGATCTTTTCCGGTATAAACACCAGTAGTCCTCATGGGGACCAGAACCCGGTCCTAATGAGGCAAAACATCATTTCTAAGGTCCTGGTTAAGGTTAGGTTTAGGGTCTGTCCATAATGAATGAACGTCAATGCAATGTCCTAACAAGGATAGCTGCACAAACTTATATATGTGTGTGTGTGTGTGTGCATTTTCAACAGTATAATTTGCAGCATCATATCAGAGTCGCCAGCTGCTGAGGGAAGATTTTTCTACATCCAATACACGGAGGTACTGAATTACATTTCTGTAACTGAGTGCGGTACTCTACTTGGCTATATTTTGCTACCCATGAATGGGAACTCAGTGATTCAGCAACGAGTGTTGATGATTCAATAGCTTAAAGGGGAATGCCACCCATTTTTCATAGCAAAATATGTTTCCATCAACCCCTCCAGGAACTGCCAGACCCAGCTGGTGCAGGTCAGATGACTTTTCACCTTGGATGTGTGTGTGGCATGCTCTGTTTTCTCTATCCCGGGGGAGCGACATAATTCTTATATATGATTCCTTTTCTAAAAGAAAAAAGCAATTATGCCGCGATGAGTTCTACCGATATTCTGTTTAGCCAATATTTCACCGGTTATACTGCGCAGAGACGAACATGTATCTCTGCCATCACCGAGGTAACGTTTATTTTTAGGTCGTCCACCCCCAAATTTTCCATCCTTCAGTGTCTGAACTCTATGAAACCGTGCCCCCTTCTGCCTGAAACCTGAGCATTTTGTCATTCCCACCTTTTGTTTGTTGTCATCTCCATGGTTGATGTACCATATGTGCTCTCGTTTTTGTCCCCTACCATGAAATGTAGCTAAAAGCAGAGAGAAACTGGTGGCTGTTTGTGAAACCAAATAAGCCTTTTTTTTTAAAAAAAACCCTCATAATTATTCGAATCATCTGGATGGAGACACTGGAGCTCTCAGTTAGAGTTCATGTCTTTGATCAGAACTCCCTGACATTGCAGTGAACTAAAAAAAGGTGAATGCCAAAAAAAAAAAAGCATCCAAGACAACATAAGCTGCTTGTGATCTGACACAACTGGGCTTGGTAATTCTAGCTCTACAAATGATTCAAAATTCTTGCCTATCATTACAATACTTTTCAAAGTTTAGTGAAAGATATTAAATGTAAGAAAAGCAGGCACGTAACAAGTGGTCCGCAGACCGGAACGTCTAGGACAGCAGGGAAACTCTGGATACAAAAAAGGTCAATCAGTTGTGATTTTAGCCCCTTGAATGAAACACTTCACACTAACTGCTACAGAGCAGCTTTTAAAAGTAGGAAGTCTGCTTTTACTAAGTGGCTCTATGGAGTAATGATTACATGAAGGGAGTTGCTGAGAAAAGAGCAATGCATATGGTATGAAAATGTTTTAAACCCCCCTATTATGGCCGCGGGCTTTTGTAAATCCCAACATGCGATGGAGAAAGTGCATCGTTCCTCCAAGTGCTTTCAAAGTCCAGTCAGGCGTGTCTGAGATACCACTTGTGACACATGGACAAACAACGGAGAACGGCCCCGAGGCCAATTGGTGTAACTGTGAAAATGCCAAGATTGATCGGTAGAAAATAGCCATTATTACCCGGAGGTTTAATTAAAACATGATCGATAAGATAACAACTGTCAAAACAAAAACAAAGCCAGTTACTTTTTCTTTTTTTCTTTAAAAGTCATGACAGTCTTTTCTTTCATCAAAAAAAATATTTTAAACAATGCTGTGACATGACAACTACTGGAAGACAAAAGAGATTTGTACAGAATCGGGCAGGAATATAAAACAGGCGAAGAGAAGAGAGGCGAGTGAAACTGCGAGTGACTAAGCCCTCCGAGGAAAAAAAAACGCACCACTGCAGCGCCAAGCACTACTTGTCATTTATGTCCAGAAACCAGAACCGAGGCGTGTTCCACAGCTGGTGTGTGGTAGTACACAGGGACGACTGTTCAATCGAAATTATAATCCTACAACGTGTAGCGCCTTGAGTGTAAACTCATACTGTAAATGATAATTAAATCAATTAATATCAATTTGCCAAATGCACTGTACCTCAAAGCAACATCTACTCCCAGCTCCATGACAGAACGTGTGCAACACTAACAGTATATATATACACACGGTGGCTATTTGAATTAAAGAGATCCATGAAGCAAGTCTACTGGCGATGTCTGGGTAAATGAGATTCACTTCACTGTCTGTTGTTTCTTGTTGAGTCATTACAAGTATACCAATCCAGGTTAAGTGGAATGGCATCTTTCCAACACACACACAAAAAAGAAGTTATTAGATGAACGCCTGCAACACAAATGCATGCAATCAAATTACAAGACTCATTTGAAGTGTCCCCCCCAAAGTAGGCAATGCAATTAGTCTCCGTTAGCCATCGCCTATTTATGTTGGGACAAATTTCATAATGTGCGTTAATCCGTTTTGGGTCAGACCGTCGTTAACACATTCATAGTGTTCGTCGGTGTTTAACTACGAGGTTTCATGCTGGTGAAACGACCAAAAAAAAAAAGGCAGCGCTGCTAAAAATAGTGTGTTTGGGTCAATACACGGGCATTGTGGGTGTATGAGATACTGCAAAATATGGGAGGAGGGAATGAAAATATAGCTACATATGGTAACCTGATTTATCATTGACGTCCGTGTACAAACCGCTGCTGCAAAGACTGTGATTTAACATCTGGGGGGGGGGGGGGCGGGGGGGAGCAGGTGTGAAATTTGCCACTCTGTTGAAGACCGCTCTATCGGGAACACACAGAGAGACAGGTCAGAGAGGGCAAAAGAGAGAATTAAAAGGCACTGGTATTTGTTATCGTCAACAATGCAGTAAAACCTGTATGACGGTTTCAACTACTGCTGTAACTAATGAAGAGATGTGTGTACAGTGAAGGAGTAGCAGGGCAGAAAACAAACTGAACATCCAGCAATGCAAAGCAGCAACATAATCTCACTTCTGTCTCTCAGCTGCCTTCTGTTTGTGTTTTTTTTCTAACATTTATAGCGTACTGCAGATCTGCTTAATTGCATAATGACTGGAGCAGCCATTCTAACTGGTGCATGTCAGATAACTCTTATTTAACCCTAACCTCATAAGAACTATAGACACAAACAGGTTTTAGTGTTAAAATCTTCATCTGAAAAGACGTTTTCAATTTCATAACTGATGTTTTTTGCAGCCGTGTGCAGACAGTGAATTAAAGCGGTACAATGAACCCTCTTGAGTCCTTTTTTTTTTTTTTTCCACTGACAAGCTCTTCATTTCACAGCAGAAGTTGCAAGAGTCTCTTACATCCTCGTACATTAGACGAGGATTTGCTCCGAGGATACGGCAGAGTCTTAATTAGTGCATCAACACGCCACGGTTTCAGGGTGTTTTCAGACTTTTAAATCGGGTTGAATCGGACTCTAGTTTGTTTTCCCCCCCGGTGCGGACCCTTAAGGTCTTGTCCCAAACAAACTCTGAAGCGGTTCGTTTGTGATGGGAACGTGATCAGACCTCGACGTTTGAGCTGAACGGCTCAGGGGCCAGGTGTGCTTTGCATGCTGGAATGATCAACAGCTAGTCGGATAATGAATTGAGGTCCGACCTGAACTAGCGCAACAAAGTGCGTTTATGATATCTGGGAAGACAGGACCTTTTTCCCGTGTTTACGTTTTTTGCTCCGGCCCCAGACACATCTGACCAATGAGCAATGAGGAATGAACTTGGTTTGTAGTGATGCATTTTGGTTCACTTGGATTTTTCTCTGTGTGAAAAGAAACAGAACCGAGGAGGGAAACACGCCAAGTTTACCAATTCATCCATGGGTTCAGACAAGAGAAAACAAACTCAAAGTTAGAAAATGCACTTAGCCCTGCTAAAAAGTCATTACATGACGGAAAAAAGACTCGGTATGCTTGTTCTTTCTCCTTAAAAGCAGTGGTAGCGATGCCGCACGCTTCTATGAAACTGTGTTTTCTCAAAAGTTGCCTCAAGGACAGACAACTTATGCCAGTCTCATGATCAGAAACGCTCAGCCAGACCTCTCTGATTCATTGGACGGCATAAAAATAATCAATCACCAGGAAATAACCAGCTCACTGATGACAGAGGACATATAACTGTCACTAAGCAATCAATCACGAGCTCCTGTCTTGGAGTTTATGATGGCTACACTGAAAGGGTCATGTTTGACTGCGAGAGACCGAGAATGCGTCCGTACAGAAATGTGGACACACACACACACACACACACACACACACACACACACAGAGAGAGGACCAGCTCATTGGCTGACTAACCACAGTCCCATTTATCTCTGCCATAGAGCCATCAAACATTGGCCTCATAAATCATAAAGTTATCATCATTGTCTGCGCTCCTCTTAGCTGCCCACAGACTACAAACAAGTGGAGGGAAAATTAATATTATAAGAGTCATAGAGATGCGGGCGCGAGTTAGACCTCAGCCAGCATCAACGAGATAAATATTTAATCCGCTGTGGTCTTTTCACCAATAAAACAGAGCTTAACTCCACTCAGACACGTGTCAGAGATGTGGAAAAAAATTAAATAAAAACACGCCGTAGGCTTAAAGTGCAACACCAAAAACCTTGTATATTGACTTTGTGGAGAGAAAAGAATTGGCACCAAAATTACAAAATCCAGTTCATTAGTGACTAACATTTCATAAAAAGTTATTGCATGGGCATTTCATCAGCTAATTAATGACAATAAATCTTCAATGGGCCTCATTCATGATACATTCATATGCACAGATGAGAGACCGCTGGTGACATCCTGCCAGGCTCTCTGTTTCTCTGGGCTCGTCTTCGCACTGTTTCCACCTAGAAATCTGCAGTAGTAGTTTATCCTGGTCAGGATCACGCAGAGAAGCAGAGCGGCAAGTATGACCTTTTTCTCCAGCTTGAACTATAGGAGGGGGGGGGGGACTACCACGCCCCCCTCAGGCCATTTGAGTGATGTCACCCCTCCAATGAGTAATTGTTTTCTATATTTTTTTATATTGTGATGCTTTGCACAGGGAAGTTTCTGCTTAACAGCTTAATTTCTGACTGCGTGCAACATTTAATGTCCAAATGATGAATGAATTGAATGAATGAATGAATTTAAAAAAAGATATTTGTAAATGAGACCTGATGTTACTCAAGGCTGAAAGCAGACGGTCTAACGTACTTCTTTGTACCTTCTTATATCGTGATTGGATACAACTGTTGGGAGATCTCTCTATTCCAACTGAAGCAAACAAGTAACCCTTGTTACTGTAACACCCGACCGAGGCAGCTGAGCAGATCCTCGGTCAGCAGTACTGGCAGTAGATGAAGCAGCTCTTCTCTAGTGATTTGGATAACAATGCATCTTAAGAGGAAATAAATTTGGCACTAAATCCTTTAAAAATTATCTCCCTAAAATATTTACAGCTGATCTGTGGTCGCGGTATTGAACAGCTGTCTTCAAACGGTATGTCTTCCAGAACTGAGAGAAGTCACGATGTTGAACTGCTGAAGCGGTGACACATGGAGGAGATGGGGGGAAAAACAAGATGAGTAAAGCCTGCCGGAGGCGCAGGTTAAGTTAGAACGCTATGCCCTTGTCATCTATATTAGGAGTCATCCTCCACGTGAAAAGGTCTCTCTAACTCCTAACTCTCTAACAGCTGGTTCAAGTTGAGCGACGAAGACACGGGTCAACCGTACGACAAATGGCTAAAACTTCAGTTAAGCTGACTTCAAGATACGATTATATGAATTACAGAGAGCAAAGCCCTTCAGGGGTGATGACTTTACTCCAAAGTGATTGTACAATGAGTCACTACGGGATAACAAGAGATTGTCCTGTAAAGTTAAGTTTTGTGGGTGGGGGGAAGTGTGTGTTCGGGCTTGCTAGAAAGCAATAAATAAAAGTATGCACAGATGGAAAAAAGCGCAGGTAAGGATTCATATTCCAGTGGGGGATGTGAGTGATAAAAAGTTAGCAATGCTGTTTGGTAAATAACTCACCATTGCAGAAGGTATTTTAGCCAGTAACAAACCGCAGGAGATGTTCCTTAACATGCATGAAATTCCCCCAGCTTGCTACATACAACAGTTACAGGAAGGCTGACGGCAGCCGCTCTGTAGCTGACCTTACAACAGGTCATTTGATGAGCTGGCACATTTCAGTCCTCTGTATGGTTTTTCCCTTTTCATTTTTATTGTTTAATTCTAGCGATTATATGTCGACATAAATGGGTTTGTATCCATCGGTTCATTTTCAAAATTTTCCATTGAACCCCACAGAACTCAGCTGTACAAAGGGGAGCTACACTTCAGTGAATAAATGTTGGAAATCAATAACAGGAGCTCTTCACATGCAAACACAAACAAGGTGTCTATCCAGAGAGAACCTTAATTATCAGAAGAACAACAGCTAATTAGTTCCTTCCAGTTCCTTTAAAAGACCAGTGTGTAGTGTTTAGGGGGATCAATTGGCAGAAATGGAATATAATATTCATAATTATGTTTTAATTAGTGTATAATCACCTGAAAATAAGAATCTTGTTTACATTAGTTTAGAATGAGCCCTTTATATCTACGTAGGGAGGCGGGTTCTCTTCCACGGAGCCCGCCGTGTTGGACCGCCGTGTTTCTACAGTAGCCCAGAACGGACAAACCAAACACTGGCTCACAGAGAGACTTTTGTGTTTTCGTGAGTTTCGCAGCCACCGTAGGTTCTCCTACACGTTTGGAAGGAGAGGGTGAGGGGAGAGGTGTTCAATTGGTTGCAACCTGCAACCTCACCACTAGATGCCACTAAATCCTACACACTGGTCCATTAAGTACAATTAGTACCAACAAGTTGTTAATATTGGGTTCAAGGAGGAAAAAAAATAGAGAAATGCCCAATGCACAGAACCCCTCATACATCCATATAAAATACATCTCCTATACAACAGAACAGCAGCCAGTTTGAGTCAAATATAAACATAACTATATCTAAAAGACAAAAAATGGTGGGAATTGTGTAATAAGAACCAAGACCCAATCTACCTTTCCTTCCAAACCACACCAATGTGAAACTAGAGGCATCAGTCTTCTTTAGACACAACTGTTGTATCCCTGGGCTTGTTTTACCTGACCTACCAATTTTTACAGGGGCAATGACTACACAGTATGTAAAATGAATATTTCCTCTCAGTACATGCAAGGGTGCAGAGCGATGCCAAAATGGTTTAAAGGCAGAATGAGTAAGATTTGTCAGTTGTGGTTTGTAAACAACATTCAAACAAGTTGGCCCTTCCTCCCCAGCTCAACGACACCAGCGGTTCTACGCTTGTAGTGCAGCGCTATGTCGCTGTGTTTTTATAGAGTCCCGCCCTCACGCGCTGCATGCTGTTATTGGCTCGGGGCTACACACCCACTGCCCAGAGGTTGATGCCCAGAAATGTCCCAAACACAGCAAAATAATAGAACACAGGCAGAGGGCAAAGTCTCTACAGATACGGACACCAACACACACTTCTAGTGAGTCATAAGTGATGATTGAGAGGGATTATTTTTGTATGAGTCTATACTTTTTATTATTTCGCTACCTCTTATTAATTTAATCTTTTCTCGGGACTATGGAGGGCAGTTTGCACAAAGGGATTGACAGGTTTTACAACATTTGGCTCGCAAACACCACATTTAGGAGTGACGATTAACAAAAATTCAGATTTTTACCATAATTTTTATCACTTCCAAATATGAGCAGTTAGCAGCGGAGGAGATGTTTTCTCCGAGGAATTTGACTCTCTGTGTGAACGGTGGATGAGCTAGATATCAGCTTCAGATTAATTCAAAAATTCTGGAGGGATTACCCAGCCTCAGCTCAGCTAATTCTGGAAATTCAAGCATGCAGGGAACTGCAGGCAGTGAAGATCAGACGGAGCATCAGGAATGCAAACCTACAGCAAGCAGGTCACACACACCGCTTCTCGAATATACTTTGCTTGCTGCCTTAAACATTTTTGACACTATTGCTTTCATTACAGCACAGAGCGATGATCAACATCTCCTTCAAGTGTCTTGCATTATCAGTTTATGTCTGCTGTTGCATGTTATTGGTTTTCCTTCTCTATTACACGGGCTCATGAGAGAAATTCATGCTTTTGATACACACAACTTTTTGTGTGGGATTTCACTCTGATGACAACACAACAATCTGAACAATACTAACGACCTTTTTGCAACACGTTGACCTCCTTTTGACCCTCTTTTTCTCTGCCTTATCAGTAATAGACAGTCTTCAAAAGTTGATCTCTCCAATCAGTGAGTGGCAGTCAATCCAAACCCATGCTTGGAAACGTCTGAAATGTTTCTTTGTCTCATTGCAGTCTATAAGTCCCACAGCCAGCTCTCATTTAATTGTAGCCAAAGCCATAATTTGTAGGGTTTAAAACCATGAAAGATGCAGCCACAGCAACCACACTTGATACTTAATAATACAAAACAAGTTCTACATACCCTGGAAATCTCATTCCCTTTTTTTTTTTCCTAGACTTCAAAAGGAAAGTGGCCTTCAATCAATGAAAGGCTTGTTCCCATTTACAGATGGGGCTAAATTAAAATCAGCGGGTAGTCATATACTCAATATATGTTTGACAGGACCTTGTAAATTCCCAACACATAAAAGATGCTTGATGTTGAGAAACCTTGTTGATCTTATCACTGCGACCAATGAAATTTCATCTGTATGTCACAGGTAGGGGTGTAACGGTACGTGCGGGACATTCAGTTGACATTCCTGGGTTCGTTACGCTCCGTGACTAATAAATACTGTAAAAATAGTTAGACAATCCACTTATTCCAACATGTGGAACAATAATTCTAGAGTTTTATAACGTTTTGGCAGCGCACCACTTGCAAAGAAACGACATATTTTATGTGTTATCCCGGTGGAAAGGTGTGCAGTATGATCTGCAAATGGCTTCAGAGGAAAAGATTTATAGTGACTGTTTGACCTCCAGATTAGCTGACCCAGACTGGCAAATTTACTGAATATCCCAGTAATAAAAACACCTTTACACAGTGTCACCTTGTCTTTATGCCTTTGTTGATCAAAAAGGGGCCCGAGCTGCTAATTGGTGTGTGAGTTTGTGGTTTATGCATACATGCTCTGTTCTGCTGGATAAAATGTCAGTGAAGTCACCCTTTGCAAACATGTTTCCAAGCAGGACATGTGATTCATCAAGCCTCCATCTTCATCTACACTTTCAAAAAAACCTTGAACCTTTTAACCTTGAGAGGGGATTTTCCTCTGCTGCCATCTACTAATTGATAGTTTCAGCAGATATACTTAAATGTACACGATAATTGTGTTTTCAACATTTTTGGGGGGGGGGGAAACCCCTCCACACAGATTGCTCCAACTTCAAAAGATTTGGGAATAATGTGTTTGTTAGACAAGAGCCTACGAACTCTACAACAAAGTGTGAGAGATGTATAGCTTGTTTACTATAGGAATGCTGTCTCTAAGTAAGTGTCTATATCTATTTGTCTAAACCCTCCGTATACCTCTGACTCTAGAAAAAGCAGTGTCTTGTTTTGCAACACCCACATCAAATACAAGAGCCCATCTATCACGGTATAGCATCTCTAAAACTGCTGAAGCGCAGACTGAACATCGACATTTTATCTTCTCCCGTCCTTAAAGGATAACATATGAAACTTCAACGAATGAGGCAGGCTTTTGACCTCTGCCGCTCCGTCAGTGTTTGAACCGTCATGGTGTCAAACTGATCTGTCAACGTTATTTCACTCATTAGCCCACATGCAGAGAAAAACACACTCGGTCAGCACACATTTAAATGACCACTGGTGTGCAAGAATTGAGTTTTCCCTGCATTTGTTCTTTTTCTTACCTGCAACCGTCTCTGGCCACCTTGGGGCTGCACCAGCCGTTCAGAAATCCATCACTAAGCTTGTGTATAAACTCCTCCTTAAGTTCTTACTAACTAGATTCAAACTAGTGATTTAGTGTATCGGGTTGCATCATTAAAACTTTAAGTTCCACTCAAAACTTCTTCTTGTTCCTACAGTTGGATGTTTGAGCTTCACTGTGCAGAATGAGGTATGTGCAGAGTTTGACACTAGAAGGCTGTTTTCACATTCTTCTGCTGAGAGTGGAAAGTTTCTCTGTGCTCACTGAAAATGTCAGTTTTAAGGGGTTGGCCTTATGAGCATGATTTGTGACATCGCAACCAGTTTGGAGCCAATCCTGGTCCTGTATGCAATGTACACGAGTGTGATGTGGAAACTTGAAGCCTCCAGTACATGTATGGACTTTACTGTCTCAATTCAGGGGCTGCATCCTTCAAAAGCTGTGTTTGAAGACCGAATGTGTCACAGCAGCACAACTAAGGCTCTCCTATTTCGAAATGCGGCCTTCTTTTACCGAATGTGGAGGATCCAACAGATGGATCCTTCATGGCCCAACCTATCCCAGAATGCATGTAGGACTGTTAATATGTCACTCATTAAGGTTCAATATTTTTCAGGCGAGAAAGTAACCATTTAGATTCCCAATATGCGGTCAGTTTATCCAAATAACGCCGATGTTTTCAGCGTTGTGAGGAGCTGCTGACCGGGTGAGACCAGCCGGTTATCTCAGCTGCTAGCAGCCCGGCTCCTGCGAGGATCAGCTGGTCAACGTTGGTCGTCATCCCGGTGAGAACGTGATCTGATGAACTGATCTGTGCAGCTTAATTTACCGCTGGCTCTAATGTCTCCGTAGCATTATGATATATGATATAATTCCTTTTGGAAGATAAATGTTGGTCCTACAGATGAAATCTAATAATTTTAGCTGCCACATTAGTTTGTCTGAATGTAAAGTGAAGCTTCATGTTTTTACTGGACAGAACAGCGCTGCCTCTGGGGCTCTATATGTACAGATGTCACCACATTTACATAAATATAAATGTACTGAAATGAACAGATTGGCTTATATTAAATTTAGTTTTATTTTATTGTACAGTTTGGATTTTTATTATTACAGTATAAATAACATAATTGACTGTATCTCTATGGCAATGAGGATTTTTTTGTGAGAAACAGTGTTAGTGGAGCTTTGAGTTGAGATGATTTTGTCACAGTACAGTCAGGCAGGTGTGTTAAAGATGAGCTGGTGCTGTCAGCAAGTACGCTGCTGTTCAAATTGCAGAAAAATCGTACCGCGTCCTCCTGTCCTCAGAAGCCAAAACCACTTATGAGAGAGAGAGAGAGAGAGAGAGGATGAGCTTCTTCAGCTCATGAAGAAGACATGAGGTTGCAGGAAGAGGCACCTGAGAGGAGAGAGAGAGAGAGAATGGACGGGCTCTTCTCTCTGCTCGAGCGATTTGGTGAAAAATGAAAAATAGTGAATGACTGAGTAATTGTACACTGTTTATTTACAGCTGTCTTTACAACTATTTACAACATAAATAAAGCCCATAAGAGGAATGACAGGGTGTCTGCAAGTCCTTAAAAAGTCTTAAATTCAGTTTTATAAATATTAGGTCTTAGAAAATGTGTTTGTGTATGTTTTGGTTGGACGTTGCTGGTGGTGCTGCTGGACCAGAGGCCTGTACTACAAAGCAGGATTTGGGGTTAGTGAGGTAACTTCAGGTTTAATCCTGGATTTTCAGGGTTATGACGGTGGTTCACTTCTTAACGGGGACGTTTCCATGGTAACTTATGCTTGCACACCTAACCTGCTCCGGAGCAGGTTACGTTTCGAGATAACAGATCAACACATATAAAAAGCACCGCCTACTGACCAATCAGTTTTCTTGGAAAATAGCATCACTATTCATAGAAGATGGAGCTCGGTCACAAATAGTGAGCAGGTTCCCTTATGATGGAGTCTTAGAGACCAGCAGAAGCTTTTGGCTTTGATGGTTTTTTATATCCGTATGTTGCCAGTGCGACATGTCAGAGTCGTGCAGTTGTGTTGCTTTTAGCCTGGATTACGTGTTTAACTTCCTCATATTTGTCTAATATTACAGTTTGCTCTTCGTCTGCTGCCATGTTTGTGATTGGTCATATGCTTCAAACACTGCCCCTTTTATTTCTTTGTTATATGTACAAATTTGTACATATGTTATTTTTACACATGAAAAAATAAGTTTAGTGCTAACCCAGCAGATGTTCTTTGGTAATTTAGTCTAATGTTTTTGGCATAACTTTTTGAAATTTAAGATACAGTCCCAGTCTTGCCAGTTTGGACACAGCTTCCCATTCCTTTGATTGAGAAAATGTGTCCAAACTTTTGACTGATACTGTATCCTGTGTTATTTTTGTGAAATGTCATTTTTCCCAGTTTACATCATTGTTAGACAGCGTTTTATCAAGTGTACAGTCAAATACATCGACCATACTCTGTATTCTCTTTTACTACTTACTCTAAACGGGTCTTCTGTTAGCATGCTAATGTTCTGTCAGCTATCCAACAGTCTCACCTGGCAGTTACTGGGTGTAAATATTTAGAAACAACTACTCTTTTAGTAGGAACTAGTTTGTGTGGTGCAACCTGTTTTAATTTAGAGATACGTAAATTTAAACTTAGTAAACATTTAGGTTATAACTTGGCAAAGTTTAAACTTACAAACAGCTGATGCAGCTTTTTTTTTGCACAAAAAGGTGTGCAAATATTTAAGTAGCCTACATACAGACCATACAGATCATGCAGCAATGCAAACCCCCTGCACATGTTTTCCAGTGTCATATCACTATTACACTGTGCTGGTGGGCTCTCAAAGAGCGGGGACACATTTTCATCAGCCTGTGCGGCTGCACTGCCCGACACATGTAGTCTCGCTATGCCACACCTTTGTCCTGCAGCAAAAACATTTAAATTCTACAGTATGGGGTCAGAATGACCCACGGGCAGTTTTTGAATATGTAATCCAGGCAGTTCTAGTGTTGAATGAGGCAGCACAGCCTGCAAGAAAGAACACTTCTTACTTAAAGCAATCACATCCATCAGTTTTTTGTAACTCATCCCTGTGGCACATTGGCTTTAGCCTCCACCTTATATCCTATGTGGAATATTACATAACGCACGCAGTTTTAACTCTGGAACCATAAACACTATCTTGCATTAGCCGTATGCATCAACAAGACCTGACAATATCACTCCGGATTCACAAGGTCATACTAGAGGACGGGAAGACAGATCGGGGGGGCATTACAGACAGAGGAGCACAAGGGCAACAGGAATAGAGACTGACTGCTAAAGATGGGGGAACTAGTTGGAGAGGGGGAATGAATCAACAAAACTGTGATGTCAGCATCCCCGGGGCCAGCAGGGAGCATTAAGTGAGTTGACGTGGGCCGCTGAGTCTCCCCCTTTTCTCCTTCCTCCTCTCCTCCCTTCCATTTCTCCCTTTGTCTTTCTCATCCATATGGCAGATTCCACCTCTTCCCCTCCCCCCTGCCCTGCTGCACACTCTATTGAAATGGCCTCTCTCCCACACACAAACCCACGCTTGCTTGCACAAGCATCCCACATCCCCTGAGCCATGTCTTATTTACGGTTCGATTACAGCCGACCGCCCTCCAGGACAAACGTCCTCCTCCACCTCCTCTCTGCCTTGTGCCCAGATGTTGTTGGAATAATTAGGGGAAAAACGTGTTTTGACCCACCGGGGTCACAACAACATCTGTGCCGAATGTCGCAAAAAAAAAAAAAAAAAAAGCTGCAGCAGCGGCATCATCGCAGCACTGGTGTCAGAGGAGGAAAGGAGAAGGATGGGGATATGTGTATATGACCCGTGGCAAACACAGCTATTTATTTAACACACAGGAGCATTTTTAGAAGTTGATACGCAAAAACACCCCTCAAATAGCACCAGTGCTTCAGAAAACAAATCCCTATGCGATACATAAATTAAGAGCAGAGGGCTCTGCTGCAAGTGCACACACATCTCCACAGAACAAGGTAATAAAGTGTGTGCCAATGATTGAACAGAACCCCTGGGAGGCATAACACAGCACTATCCCTGCAACAGAGGTGAGTAATAGGACTGCTACATCTTCCTTCCAAAAACCACTAGCGCTGCCTGTCTGCCTGCTGCCGCATTTCACTGGAGTCTGCGACGCTCTGCTCTGCAGCCCGTAGCAAACTGTGAGGATGCAAAGCTCCTCTGTAGGACACAAACACCTCCTTCATAGCGGCTGTTGAACGTAGCAGCCGGCATTAATGTGAAATGCTTTTGATGAATATTAAAAGGTCTTTTTTTACTCTATGGACTGTGGGTGTACCACCAGGTCAGGAATGTGGCTGTGGTTCGGGAAGTAGAACGGGTTGTCAAGTTGTCACAGGGTTGGAAGTTCAATCCTCAGCTTGTCCACATGTCAAAGTGTCCTTGGGAAAGACACTGAACGCCGAACTGCTCCCGGTGGTTCAGCCAGCACCTTGCATAGTAGCTCCCTGCCATCTGTGTGTGTGAATGTAGTGTGTGTATGAGTGAATAAGAGGCACATTTTAAAGTGATTCAGATAAAAGCAACTAGCCTTTATAAATTCAGACTGAGAGCACCTTCTTTATATTCTTTATACCCACATAAGATGAATAACATGAGCAAAGCATCATTTCTCTAAAATGATCTGAGTTTAGAAGCAGTCTAGAGTTTCTCTACACAGTAAGACTGCTCCCAACAATTATTTTCATTACTGTTTTCATTATTATTTTCATTTATTGGGTCTTTAAATAGTTAATAGATAGTTAAAATAGAAAATATTGAAAAATGTCACAGTTTTTTAGACCCCAAGACGACTTCTTCAGACTTCTTGTTTAGTCCAACCAACAGTCCAAAATGCAAATAGATTCAATTTACTATCATAGAAAACTACAAAAACCAGCAGATATTCCCATTTGAGACACTGGAACCAGCTTATTTTTAGAAATAGAACTTTCTGTTGACCAACTAATCATTTCAGTTTTACTACACAGTATCTAATACAGTGAGAGGAAAGGCTGAAGAGAAGGGAATGACCACGAAAAACAAGCTGCAAACCAAACATGAATTCAGGATGACACGGCCATTCCAACATGCTACTATTCATCCTTTTATTTATAAAATAAAAACCATTTTATGTTTTAACTCTGGTGATAATTCACCTTGAACTCTAGAAAACAGCATGTCCTTCTTAACTGCAATCTTGTTTGCTTCATGGACTGCCTGTGGTCTCATGGTAAGTTATGGAAAAATGGGTTCAAGTTCAAGAGTAAAATGACTTTTTGTCCGTAAGATTGTCCCTCCAGGAAATTGCGATCTTGCAATGGCAATAATTAGTGCAAATTCAACCAATCTCCACAATATTTGCGGGGAGCTTGCAATTTTGTAAAATTCCCGCAATTTCTCTGCATTAAACAGTCCCTCCAGGAAACTGATTTTGCAATCGCAATGATTAATGCGAGAGCTTGCAGTTTTGCTAAATTAACGCAACTTTTCTGCATGAAATTGCCAAATCAACAGACTGCTTGTGATTTGGACCAACTGTCTCATTTCATGCAGTAGTAACTTACGTCATCGCAGCGCACAGGAAGTGACTACATATGACTCTTCATTGGTAATAGTTTAAATTTAAAAAACTCACATTATTTTCCTTTGCCTGCAATTTTTCCCCAATTCCCATAATTTTACCTCAAAAAGAGCACATAAAACATCGCAAATTGTATTGCAATTTTTGAGAAAAACTACTGTAAAAATCAAGCATTTTTGGCTGCAATAATCGCAAAAAAAACCTCAGTGAAATCCCAGAGGGAGTAGTAGGAGGTGAACGTACAGTGTCACACAGCTGTGCCTGGTCAAACACAAAGAGCTTTGTGTTCACCAAGGATATAAGGGACAAGTTGTAATAAACGCTACTCACAGCAGAGCACAGCACAAAAATAAAACCGCCCAAAAGCCGAGCGGAACACATTGTACAAGAAGTACAGTATAATCACGCAATGTTTGAAGCCTGTGCACTTTTGCACCCTTGTTCTAAAACTTTTGCACTGCCCTTCTTATTTTTACAAGATCCCTTGAGCAAAAGACGACCATAACAACAATATACAGCTAAGCTTTGACTTTAGTACTGGTTGTTTATTCCACTACTGTACTCATTATAAATTTCTCTGGACAAGTGGATCAGCAAAACTTCCAAAAATGTAACTTTAATGGAAGTGTATAGAGAAGCAGCCGTCTGCCTCGCTAATCCCAAACAAACCAGAGTGTGACTGAAAGTGCTGTTCCCAAACTTTCAAATGACCCTTACTGTTACCATTTAAAGGCAGCACAACAATTCTCATGCATGTGTGTGTGTGTGTGGGACATTGTTTTGATCCCGTCCTGCTGTCGGCACACCCACTCTACTGGGTCTATTTAGGTCATCAGGTTGGGTTACAGCACAGCTCAATAGGTTCGCCTAATTGAAAGACAATTGTCCTGTTAAAGGCATTTTGTCTGCAGTAGTTACTGTTTTTAGCACAACAATGTATTACGCAATACTGTGTGTGTATGCGTTGCCATACAAACACTTGACTCTGAGACACTGTCACGAAGTCAGAAAAGTTTTCTCTTTTGTTGTTTTTGTTTTACAAAGCAGCAGTTAAATTGGTAAATCATACTTTTTTTCATTTTTATCGATTAATATACTATAAAATGTATAATACATGTGGTGAAATTAGTAGTTTTTGTTTTGTTTTTCAAAGGCATGTCTTTCTGGAGTCCTATTATTTTTCAAAAGAGCAATGTACCACATTATCAAAGCTGAAATCCTAAGTGTCCGTACGTCGTAACAGCAGAAAGACGTCATTGAGATTATGGTCAAAGTACAAAAACACAAAGCTAATTCGCTTGTGAAACTACAGAAACTCCAATTTTATCCAAACACAAAAGCGTACACACAGACACAACTAGTTTAAAAAGTTTACAGCGTGATATAAACATTTAACAACACCAACACCATAAAAATCATTTTAAAGTAAGTTGTGAATTTCATCTTTAAAAATACTTTTTTTATTACTGACCAAACAAAAAAGCAACAGACCTTAAACAGAAAATAGGGTACAGTTAAACAGCAATAGAATAGATCACAAGTACACTATTGTCCATGACGGTTTACGATGTTCTTACAGCAAGAATGTCGTGCCGCAACTGGAGAGAGGGAGGGAGGGAGGGGAGGTGGTTTGTGCATTATTCAATTTTGCAGTTGTACATTCAGGAGATTACTTATCCACAGCGATCGCATACATAAATATCAGGAATAATCCTGGATTTTAAGATTATCTTGTTGCTGTGAATCCACAAAATAACATTTTCTGTTATATCAACTTCAGATTAAAATAATAGTCAGCTTTAAAGAAGACAGAAAGAACGGGGCAGGATCATAGACAATGTTCTTATCTGGTAAATATTATATTTGGCAGAAAGATTGCCGTGTTTTACCAACACCTGGTGGAGAAATAAATGAGACTGACACTGTGTGATAATGCCCAGTATTTCCTAAAGACAAGTGTACCTTGGCCAAATGAATACTTGTTGCCAAAGGGTTTGGATTCGGGCCATCGGCTTGAAGGCCGGTCGTCTTTCTCACCGCTGGTTCCACTTCATGACATCCGTAAGTAGACGACTGACTTTCTACTTTCAGCCTTTGGGGAAAGATTTTAATTTAATATTCACTAATACTCTCTGGGAAACTCAGATTTTCACTTAGGGAAAAAACAAAAGTCAACGCACACCAAGGACACGCTGACGGGTTTAACTGCAACTCGAGGTGTTGATGAAAGGTTCAGCTCCATGCGGCGTGCACGTTTGAAAGTGCAACATTTGGGAAAGATGCTTAAAAAAAAACTCACACCTGCCTCTGATACACAGCGGGACTACAGCAGAACTTCCTAATTCAGGCACATCTTTCATCAACACTTGGTTTGAGTGAGAGTGCCCGGAGAGGAAAAATCCCAACCCTGGGAATAACGAGGAGCGCATATGTGTGTGTGTGTGTGTGGAGGAATGTCTCTTAGGCGTAAAAGCAGTTGAAAAACCTCACAGAAAGGAAAAAGCTGAGTAAAACACTGATGATTCATATGATTAAAAAAATAATAATACCAATGTTTTATCGCTGATGATTATCACTTCTATAGAAGTGTCGACACAAGAATAAAAGAGGATTATCTGTGCGAAAGAGTCTCGTCTGAGTGCGAGTGAAGACCTCTGATGTGATCCTACGACTTGTCAGATGAGCAGTCAAAGGCTGAGAGACGGAGCCGAAGTGACAACATAGCAGACGCTCGCCCCGAACTACGCGACGGCGAGGCCGCACCGGGAGTCTCACGCTGTAATTATAACTTCATGAAGATTCTTCTTTTATCACCAATAGGCGTGAACTCAGTAGAGTCTCACATACTTGCAATGATGAATGACGTTACTCACAAGGTCTCCTCTGCTGGATTATTTTTACAACCTAAAAACAGAATGTAGTGTTCTTTAAACGGCTATAAATATATCAAGATTAACGGGTTTTTTTTAAATTGTAGTTGTGGAACCGAACGCTGCTTATGCGTGATCTAAACCACAGTGAACAAACGGCTGTGATAGTGAGCCAGAACAGTGGTATTACAGCGCAGCAGACCTGGCCAAAACTGACATAACCTGGAAAAAAACAAAGCCACCTCTCTCGCACGCAGACACGTGCGTGGTGCAGACTGTACGCTGGAGATGTGTAAAGGAAGAAAGCAGGAAAAGAAGCACCCACACACACACACACACACACACACGGGGACAAACTAACAAAACAGCTGGGGAGAGAAACTGGGAATTTTACAATTACTGACCCTTTGACCAGCGTTGCAATTCATCCAGCCAGGCGACTAAAACAGCTAAAGAAACGTGTAAAAGTAGCCGTTTTTTTCTTTCAAACTGCTCAAATCATTCAGAACGGCTTGCAGGAGGGGACGGGGACCTGTCCTATTAGTGTAGAGAGATATATTCTTATTTGGTAGTGGAAGGTCCGACTGAAGATAAACTAAAAGTGCAAGATAAAGTGGTTGCTTTCTGAGGAACTGCTGTGCAGATTTTACTGGGAAAAACCAACTGTTATGACATTAAAGGCAGTAATCAGCATCAGTTCTTATCAGATTGATATAAACAAGTCTGAGAGTTTCCCTACCCACGCTCTACCCATGGTACCGGACTATTAATTAAAGGAAAACCCCCTTACTGTGACTGTCAGACCTACGTCATCCATATGATGCACTGCTCTCACAAACATCCAATCCTGCTTTAAAAATTATTAAAATTATAAAATTCAACACATGCTGCAGTGTTACAGGTTCAAATCGAATCGAATATCATATCGGGACGATTTTCTTTCTTTTGCAGAGCGAATGACCTGTAACTTCAGGCGTGTAAAGACAGAAAACAGAGAACATTCCACTGTGACGTATGTGGATTTTCCACTTCTCGAAAAGACAACAGTGTCGTTATCTGTTGCCAACGCAGGCTGCATGCTTTAAATATTAACAGCGATTGAAACACTTGTCTCGACTGTTCTCAGAATGAATGAATGAATATTACATTAATAGCATGCCAAGCTAAACGAGATGTCTCCGGTCTGGCTTTGTGTCATTTTTTTGGATACCAGCCTCCAGAAGACGTATCGCACGATTAGCGATCGACTGATAGTGTGCGATCAAAGGCATATAAAGCCTAAATAAAAACTTAACGACCTCCTAACTCACCAAACCGGCCCAATTCAACAGAATACTTAATCATCAAGAAATTACAAAAATTACATTACAAAAAAAAAAGTTTACGACTATTGCAGAAAACACATGACGCTGCATCATCTCTACAGTGGTTTCTGCACAAGCACGAACACAAATTGCCCAGAGGGTAGAACAAATCCTGACCTGTTTTATAGAAACAAAGGGATCAAATTAAAATGTTCCCACTGAGTGAGCAGAGTACACAAATATGCCCCCATGAGCCAGCCGCACCTGCTACGCTCTGCTCCCAGCACCCCTCCGTTTCTTTCTCTGAACCCGTGTTTAGCTCCGCTGCAGCATCTCTCTCTCTATCGGTTTCATAAAAACCAGACCGGGCTGAGAAACTAAACTTCCACATCTACTAATCAGCGCGGCTGGCAGATTTAAAATTGACAGCTCTCCAAACCCCTCCCATGAATAGTCATTGTCTAAACATAACTTAGCAACCGTAACTAGCAACAGTAAGTCTGTCGAGCTTTGGGTTTGTCTGGATGCCAAAGTGGCGCACGTAATAAGAGTGACACTCAGCACTTAAAGAGTTTGGAGGGTTGTTTTCTTTTTTTTTTTTTTTTCACAGTAAAAACTGGAGAGAAAAAGCCAAGCAGCACATCATTAACTAAGTAGATTAGTACACATCATTTGTGGGTTTACAGGTTACATCATCACATCCACTGTGTAGTATTCCCCCACTATGGAGATGCAGCTCTAATCAGATTTACACTGCAGCAACCCCAAGTCAATGTTACCCAAGAAAGTATTACGTTTGGCAACAACAACACATCCATTAGTCCTCATTCTAAAAGCTTTTTTTCTCTTGTAATCTTAAAAGTCCAAACATGCAGTTTGATAATATGAACAAATATGTAAGCTAAGAATCACAAACAGGGTCACGTTGGAACAAAATAACAGTCTGATCTTCTGTTTTTCCCTCATTAGGTCTAACTAGCTCAGATGAAAAACACTACAAAAGTCAGAGAGAGGAAACAGAAACTCATGGAGCCGACACATTACCTTAATTACCTAGCTACCGTAGCCTGAGCTGATAAAATCTGCCGGCAGCTGTTGTCATTTCAGGTGCCAAAAAAACCCGACGGTCACAGGGTAGAAATGAGAGGCATGCTTTTAGTCTACTTCTGTCTGAAATCAAAGACGCTTTGTGAGAGGTAAATCTGCCGCCGTTATCATTATAAACTTCACGTGTGCCGTGCAAAGGATGAAAACTAGGCAGACGGCAATTAGCGAGCAGCAGGGTTCAGTGAGCGGTCAATTAACAGCCATGACAGAGATAGAAAAAAAATACCATCAACTTATCAATATCAATAGTGGATATTTAAACATTTTTTTGCTCAGTGCTGAAACTTCATGGCAGTGATAACAAAAGGAAGCTGGGGGGGGGGGGGGGTGTAAAGGCTATTCTTTCACAAATGGCATTTAGCCAGAAGGAATTGTGGTTAATTGAGGAAGTCTATTTCAGACTGCCGAGGCTTGACCTCCTCAACCTGAGTCACTCCGGCACAGACAAAACAATCTACCGGCTAAATCTGAGCGTCATTAACCCTTTCAAAACGGGGGAGCGCATGAAGCCAGGGCGGCGCACTAAAAGGCACTCTATTTCCCTTAATCTCACTCCTCCTTTACCTTCTATATATAGCCATATCACCAAGGACTCTGCAGAGCTCCATAGAATATGGAGGGCAAGAAGGAAACAGAGAAGAAGGTTGATGAATATGGAAAGCACGCAAGCGGAGGAGAGAGGAAGGAGAGGAAGGGGGGGGGGGGGAGTTCATTCATTCATTTATTCAGCTACAGACTCTTCAAACATTGAAAAGTTTAAAGAACAATCTACTGTTCATAGGCAGGAGATTTACTGTCCTTGTGTAAAAGCGCAAGACCAAGGAGCGGAGTGTAGAGCTTATAAAACAAGAAAAGAGTCTTTTCACAGCTACTCCGTGTGGCCTGCATTATTGATGGGCTTAGCCTAATCCACAGTGAATATATGTACAGCCACATCATGACACAATCCATGTTATCGGGGGTCATACGCGCAGCAAACCGCTATGACATGAACCTTTATGTGTGCCTATGTTCACAAAGCCTGAGCTGAGATAGTATTGGGAAAACACAAAGTGGCTATACTGACAGATACAGCCACCCGCTGTAGCAGTATCCTAGGATAATGTTTTTTTCTCTAGTATGCTAGAGATCCAGTGAAAGCTGAGGTACTGTAAACTGTGTAGGAAAGAAAAGAGCATATCTTCCCACAGTTTGTAAAGTATGCATGCATGCCTTCTCAACATTTTATTTGAACTTAAAGATCCCCTCCAGACATGTAAAAAAAAATATATTCTGCTTGGAATAATAATGTGTCTTTTATGCAAGTTCAATTACCTTGTTAAATATTCTTAAAAATACATCTACCCCTTCTTCCCTTATTGAAAAATCCTGAATCTATGAATATTCAAACATTTTTTAGTTTCAAAGGTTTACTAGATGTCTCCTCCATCGCTGAAATATCTGCTGTCGGTGTTTGTACGCTGGAGGTTTCGAGTTTCTACATCACACTTGTGTAAGTTGCACACTGGATCACTGGATCGGCTCCAGACTAGCTGTGATGTCGCAAATCGTTCTTGTCGGTGTTCGGATTTAACGTGAGCGCAGAAAACCCGTCAGCAGATGAACGTGAAAGCAGCTTTCTAGTGTCAAACTCTGCACATAGCTAGATCATTTTCCACCATGTAGATTGAACATTCAAGTGAAGTAAACAGCAAAACACATTTTTGAGTTGAGGGGGACTTTAAGGGTAAACGGACTGCATGAATACAAAATGAAATACTTCTACGGAAACAAGACTGGACTGGTAACGGGCAAAACGGTTGTCCAAAGTGATATTTATTTAACTAAGTTGTTATTCTGTGTGTAAAGTTTGAGAGTTATATATGGTAGTTACAATCCTTTTAGTTTCAGTCCAAAATTCCAGCGCCAGGAAACGGTTGACCGACACACACTGTAACACTTTAAGCAAACCTAAACTTAAACCAGCTCTGGTCAGGCGAAGGAAACAACTCAATCCACAGTCTTATTCATTTTAAAAACCCCAGCATCCAAATAGCCCACCACTAATGACTAGCATGCTTCACAAAGTACCATTGACATATGCTTCACCATCGCATTTACACCCCCCCCAAACTACTCTAGTGGAGCAGTTCTGTGTGTGACCACAAAGTTGTGACTGGAGAGTCAAGCCTCCGGTTATGAACAAGTGCTATCATTTAAATTTAGTAGAGCAGAGGAAGAGCATGAATATTCAGCCAGATGTACCTAGATCAGCAAAGGTTGCAGAACATAACAAAAACAAAATAAATATTCTGACTGATCTGCAATCCAAATACATTTCATTTATGCATAATATTGCATAACAGAACGCTGAAAGTTCAATCACTGCATTCAAGGCCAAATTAAAACACCAACTAAAGACCAATCAGCTGTGTGACCACTGAACCTAGTTTACATTATTGATTTTTAATTGACATTGTGGGTGTATGTGATGTGCTTTTGTGTGTAGCTTTGTGTTTCGTATGGTGTGTTCTGTGTGTGTTTGTTGTTGCGCTGTTGTATGTTTTGATTGTGGGGGGGGATGCAAATTAGCTTCGAGCTAACTCCGGCGCAGTGCATCTTTAATGTTTAAAAAACCGCACACTGTCCCGATCAATAAATCAAATCAATCCTTCAAAAAAAAAAAAATCACACAAAGGCAAGAGAGAGACCTCTGAACGCCGCTTCGCAAACAGCAGAAACAAACGAGACATGTTAAACGACAAATCAGTAACGCACCCAAACAAGAACGGTCTCACAAGCAGCTTGACACACAATTTCCAACAGTTCAAGCGTTTCCAGCGTAGCCCTGGTTGGTTGTACGGAGCCCTCTCGTCCTGCCCTCTGCGGCGCTAACATGTGAGTGTGTGTATACGGCATTGACTGTAATGTCACATTCACGCTCTGATGCTAACGTTGTCTGGCATGTGCATTAGCCCTTTCTTCTGTTTTCACTGAGAACTCATCTCCAGTCAATGTAAAAAAAAAAAAAAAAAAGGTTTCCAAATTCCTTAAAAAAAAGATGCAGACTGTCCTCACATTCACATGGGGCCGTGCGTGCTGACAACACCTACAGTTTTTTTTTATTTCAAAGGTTATTGTACTCCCCAAAGTGATGCATTATGCAGTCACAAGTGTGTGGCAATCTTAATATATACTGCATGAATAATGGCCACAACCTGCGGCTTACTGCTCACCACCAATTTGGTGACAGGGGTGATGGGGCGGCATTGATGTGGCCACCCTCAGGGAGGGGAAGAATGTCTCAGTCACGCAAGCCGGGGTCATGCAGCTTGATTTGTATAAACCTCTACCCCCTCACCACCATCACTCCATTGTCCAAAATTACAGTCTGTTGTCTTGTGTCTAAGTATGTTCTTTGCTGAGCTAGACAATATGATACAGACAAATCCTCTATTTAGGGTTCTGACTCTGTGGTAAAACCTCTTAGATTGCTTCAGCTGAAAGTTGGTGCCTGCTCGGCCTAGTTTGGTAGTTTGATGTAGGCTCAGAGTGGAGAATAGCATAGAAAAAAGGGGTCTAATTCCCATGTGATCCGTGTGAATGCTGAGAGTGCGTGAGACAGTAAGGTGGATTGGGTAAATGCATCTGCACAAGAAGAAGTGCTTTTTTGGTTGTTTTTTTTTTGCTTCTTCTTTTTTTGTCTGAAATGTGTAGTGCACTTATCCTGTTATGCCACAAAGCTGCAAAATGCTGAAAGTTCTACGTAGAAATTGGCTGACTTTTCCCTTAATTCTAAAATAACTTTTTTTTTTTTTTTTAAAAACTTTTACTGGAAACGGTGGTGAATAATAAATAAAACTGACCTTTTTTTTTTCTGGCATATGGTCAAACACAACCTCAAAGGCTACTGCAAAGTGCTGCACACCATGAGGTGGAAATATTTATCCGGTGTAAAGCACCGAAAAAAATTATTATTACAGTGTTTCTCACAAGCTATCACATCTGCACTTATACTTGACACCAAGTCTAAACTACAAGCTTAAATCTAAGGATTCTACAGTATGAAGAAAGCACAAAGAGACAGCTTTGTTAAAACCATCATTATATCTGTGCAATACACCATGGATAAATTTATACCCTTGACCCCTTACTTTCCAGAGCTTCAGCAGAACAGTTTGTAATTCAAATTAATGAAGGCGACTCTAACTGCTTAATATACTATAATATCACTGTGCGTCTCCTTTACATTGTGTACACAAGTGCAAGCACTTTCATGCTGTAACGCACACACAGATATTGAATATCACCTCGTTCAGGCCTCTCTCCGAAAGTCTCTTCTGTAGTTAGTAACTTTAGCCTTGAGCAAACATTATCTATTACGGTATGTTTTACACAGACTGACTAATTGATTGAAACTGGCCGCTCATGTAAAATTAAGTCAAAAGTCAATTTCAATTCTGCTTTGAACCGGGGCGGGGAACTGCATTGTGGGACGACATCTGACAGTTGCAGTGGAACGTGAAACAGCAAGGTCATTCCTAGCCTTGTTATTATTGTGGCAAAGATTTGCAAGTGACACTGACTATATGAGACGCAAACTGTATTTTAAATAGTACGTTTCAACCCGAGTAGAACAAAGAGCTTTTTAAAAAAAAATAAAGGCTCTTATTCACCCACACGTCCACACACATCACTGTCACTTGTGAATTCACATAAAACAAAAGAAAGAACAATAACATATTAGTGTGCTCAAAGGAGAATTATGTATGCACCTTTACAACAAGTCCACAGTTTAATCTTGTTTCAAACTTAAAAAAAACAGGCAAATATCAAAGTCAATACTGTCTCCTGCCAACTCTCATCTTCTTCTTACAGTACATCTTACAGAGCTTAATCCTGGTGCGAACTTTAACCTGTTATACTCACTGCATTCACGTCCGTTTTCACTTCCAGATACGCGTTCCAGAAAAAAAAACTGGGTCAAGCTGGGGATTTGTTTAAAACTTTGGTTGTCTGAGCAATCAGGCTGCTTGCCCTCTCAGTCTTCCATGTGCAGCTGTGGCTACCAGTTTCACAAAGTCCGTGAACTCCTCCGCAACAGATCTCATCACATGTTCGCACAAAAAAGACTGTTGGCCGGCAGACTGTCATGTCTGTCATATGGAGCTAAAAGGCGTTTTTAATTTGATTAGCGGCTATGAGAAAACTCTGCCTTTTATCGAATGAATGTGATGCTGCTCATGTGTGTTCCTGTCTCTCGGGTCTAAGCAGCAACAGGAAGAACTTTCCTCATATTGAGCAACTTAAAACGGACGAGACAGGAAGATAGGGAGACTGCTAAATGTCACACAGGACCGACTGGTTGACGCAACACCATGAAATACTCGCTACTGTACATTTAGATCAATAACTAAGTAAGAGACAACAAAAAGCAGGATGCCTGATGTGTTTCAGGGCAAACAGGCAAGACAATGGATGCTCTGGATTAGAGTGACAGACATGATGTTGCACAGAATCAATTCCAATGAACACATCAAATCCTAAAAGAAAAATGGTATTTTAACAAACTATTTGCTACAAAACTTCAAAAAGGGAACACCGTGCTGGGGGCTGTTGTTAAATTTCTTATTGGATCGTCCGTTTCATAGAAACAGCCGCTAGTCTGACTGACTGTAAACCAGACTGACATTTGTTTTTGCAGCACCAACGCTATCCTACTGGGGACAGTAAACATTCAGGAGGGCAGCCGGAGCTGATTTCATTTCGCCCCAAAGTTAACCTAGCATTCAGATATTTTCTTTGCAAACAATTACTCGCCAGCCAGTCTAGCAGGTGCTCCTCTTACCAGAGAGACAATCTGCCCAAATTTGGTTCTTGGCAGGTGTTCGTCTGGTCTGCAAACAGCAAGAGACGGTGGAAAACATGCTTGCTTGTAAAGACTGAGAAGGGAAAGTTACATTAAGATTAGTTGATAATGAAGCTTTGAGGTCAAGTCATCGGTCGTGTATTTTATGTAGGCGTATAGCTGAAAGTGAGTTAAATACTTGCATTAGACTGATAGAGCAGCAGAATGTTTATCCAGCTGCTTATCACAATTACAACTGACATTGAGCCCCTGTGGTTTTCCCTCTAATGTGTGACCTCATCAGCACCCATCAGCCCGCAAATCCTGAGGAAATGTATAGTCTTTTTATAGAGCCGTATCCCCGTGATGTAGCAATGATGGTGCATTCATCAGGGCTAAAACAACAATGTCCTCGGGGAAAGGAACATATGGATCAATGACAGAAGCTGCCACGTCCATATGGAGCTGTGTAAAGGTGATGGGCTACACTTTTCTGTTGCCTCCAGTTATGCATTAGTAGCATTAAAGAGGACTTCTTCTTACAGCCAGCAAACTATTTATTAGCCTCAGGAGGATCAGTGGCAGCCTCTCCTCTGCTGGGGTTGCATGGGTTTTACCAACACACAGCCAGTGGAGCATCTCAACCGCATGCAGCTTTCCTGAGAGGATACAGTGCAGCAGAGCCGAGTGAACTTTGCTCATGCAGGCATATACATGTAGTACACTCTCTCACACACACACACACACACACACACACGGTCGTTTTGGTACAGTATTCTCAGAGCCTGGTCTAAGCTGTTTTCTCTTTAAACTTGTCATCTCAGCAAGTGGAGCAGTACTGCAGCATTTTTATGAAATATACAATAAGGCCTATTGTAGCCGGGCCCCCTTCGACTTATCTTTGATCAGTATTTGCTATGGTTGCCCCCTGACAGTGTTTTGTTTTAGCCGACTACTGCACCCGGATTTTTTGCAAAACCTCAATTACTCCCTTTAGCTCAGCAAATCCGCAAAATTGCTTTCCCCTGACAGTTGTTGTGCAAACAGATTCAATCATTCTGCTTAATTTCTTTCAACAAAAACAAGTGTTTGTCAGCAAAATGCTTCTCCTGCATTGCTGGTCTGCAAAAAAAAAAATAATAATAATCCAATTGTGCTGCATTGTTTAAAAAAGTAAAATGTGAGTCTTTGTCGCCCGTTGGAGCCAGATCTCACACCTCACAACTGACTTGGAAGGGAAGATCCCTTTGGGAAAGGGGTACCCTCGAAGGGAAACACCACTTGGCTCGAGAGAAAATACCATCACAAGTTAAAGGAGGGGATGTTTCACTCATATGTCCCCATATTGAACTTGAAAACATTCCACTCATTAATTATTTACTCATTAGCTCTGTCTTCAGGGCAGTGGTGACACCTCACTTGAAAACTTGCAGTGCTGCACTAGTGAATAGTGGTATAAATGCAGAATAATTTTCAGGAAAATCTGACTATGAAACATTGCAGAAACATCACTTTTTGGGGGAAGTATGAGGATGAATTAATGTCCGGTTCATAAGTTCATAAGACAAATACAGGATAGCTTCAATAATTTGTTAATATGATGAGATGTTTTCAATCAGGCACCAAACAACCTCCCCAAAAAACCATTTGCTGCTTCTGAAAGTTGAGGCTTTTCTTTATTATACATGAGAGTAAACTGAATATGTTGATTGGACAAAACAAGACATTTGAAGACGTCACCATGAGCTCTACAACATTATGAGCGTTTTTCACTATTTTCTGACATTGTATAGACTAATCAATTAATCGATTAATGGAAAAAACATTCAGCAGATTAATTGATAATGAAAATAATAAATAGTTGCAGCCCTACTGAAGTGGTTGAGTTCAGTAAAGCAATGATCTGCATTTGATCAGGTCTATTTTGGCAGCTATTTACGCCCGGATCACCCCTGAAAATGATCCTTAGGGTCAGCTCGGGACATCTGTCATTGGTAGATATATTTTATTGCGAGCATTTTCCTTTTTTTTAGGAGAAGTATCCAAAACTTTTTTGTATCAAAATTGATGACACATCATAATATTGTGATGCCGCCAGTTGAAAAATAAAAGACACCATCAAAGACATTCCTAAAACATGGATTTTAAAACTTATTAAGATGATCTTAATCAGTACTTTAAGAGGGGAGATTTCATGCTTTATATTTGCTGTTTGACTTTTTTTGTGCCAGCAGAGTATTTTTGCATAACCCACTACACCCACTTCCACATCAAGTTCATCTGGGTTTTATTTTGTGCTTTCAATTTTAATGGGATTATCAGGTTACAGTATGCCCATTGTAACACCAGAGGTACTATTGCCTTTTTGAGAATTAAAAATAGATGGAAGCTTATAAGGTTTTGCAGACTTTATCATACAATGTTTCTGACAACGTTCAGACTAGAGCTGTGGTTTCAGTTCTACTTATAGGTCTTATTACGTCTAGCCACTAGGTCATTTTATTTGTGCACAAATTAACACATTGCTGGACTGACATAGACCAGAAATCATTCATTTTAATAAAAGGTTGAATGACAAGCAGTAAAGGATTAGCGCCACCACTGTAGCCACCGGACATGTTTGCTAATGGATGATGCATATAATTATTTTTTCTCAAAGTTTGCATCAAAAAACATACATTAAGAACAACCTGAAGTAGAAGGCGAGACCGACTTTAATTTGAAAGATTTCTACTATATTTTGCAAAAGCAATTTTTTTATTTATTTATTTTTTCCCCAGCAACAATTCCCATAATTATTAAATGATGCATCTGGCTTCATTCAACATTGAAAACTAGTAAGGATTATGAGAAGCAGTTCCTTCTCAACATGCAACTCTAACTTGGCCTCAATAATTTCAGCAGGACCAGAGCCACTTCTGGCTCCTTCTGTCAAAGAGCTCCACCTGCCTTAGTGGTGAGTACTGTGTCTGGTTTAAAAAAAAAAAAAAAGACCCAAGTGAATAAACTACCTGTGAAAGAAAGAATGACACCAAAAAAATGTGCTCTGACTGCTTTTCCCCAGATGACACAGACATGGAGCAGTGTCAGAGCATTCACAGGTGCAATGTGGGAAACACTGTCTGGATTTCATCATATGGGGACATGCTATGCAAAACTGTAAGCAGTAACGTACAGTAGTCCATATTACAGTTTGTTTCCCTTTAAGATAAGTGACCGAGGAATCAGATGTTAAGTCAGTGTCGCTGACATGTGTAAAAATCCAGTTGTGACAATTTTTAGGCAGGAATTTACAGCTTCTGAATATCTTATAGTATTAGCCCACATTACTCTGTCATTTTTTCTCTCCTCGCCGTCCAATATGGGATATTACAAACGCGTGTGCGGATGAGACAAGAGCAGATTTGAACACTGCAGAGCATACCTGTATAACACCTTAATGCAGCTAGCACTGCGTTAACATGACAGTATCTCTGTGAATTGTACATGATGCGGTGTCCCTGGCAGACCTTCACAGGCAGCGCTGTCAGGGTAAAGCTGGGGTAAGATGACAGCCATAAATCCCACAGTCGTGTTTCATACACGCAGGATAATTTCACAAGGCTTACACGGGTAAAAGTTCACATTTTGGATGACCAGTGGGGTAAAATAATTTGAACCGCTGTTCTAGAGGATTAGTAGCCTAATATTACATAAACACAGCCGGAACCCAAATCATATTAGCAACACCATTTGTTTCATCCTCCGCAGCCCCCCAAAATAACACGCAAACAGCCTACTCACGTTTCGTGCAGGTAAAGGAAAGTTGGGATTTCGTTGAAATCTTCACCGCCACTTCACTTCAAAACACGGACGTCTGTTTTCCTCCGTGTCGTCGCTGGTGTTGAGGAAAAAACAGAACACGGGCTGAGAGCAGTTGTACGGTCGCATGTACTGCAGTGTCCACAGTCTGCCGTCGGCCTTCTTCTTCTTTCTGATGTTTTGTCACGGTTGATAAACGAAACGGCGTATTACCGCCACCGAGTGGTGTGGAGTGGGAATCGGTGAGGACGGCGCGGCTCCCCCGCTGCTCTGCTCCCGGCAGTTTTTTTTCCCACCCGCATTCCGCGAAGACCCGCCCCTACTCTGCCTCTGATTGGCTCCGATCATGATATTCTTACTCTAACCCAATCATATCATTCCTCATGCTTAAACCTAACCAATCTTAGCAACGAAGGTAACGACTGCTGGCCAATCAGAAGCAGGGTAGGGCGGGTCTTCGCGGAATGCGGCGTGCTCGCGCTACGGCTGTTATCAAGTGACTGTCAGGTAAAACAACTTCTGGTCAGGATATGAATGAAACCAAAAGGGCGTGTAAATGCCAAAACATGAAATAAAGTAGTGGTTTTCAAGGAGCCCCAGGGGGCC
This sequence comes from Thunnus maccoyii, assembly GCF_910596095.1. Lineage (NCBI taxonomy): Eukaryota > Metazoa > Chordata > Actinopteri > Scombriformes > Scombridae > Thunnus > Thunnus maccoyii. Next base: position 9,366,727 of record NC_056543.1, read on the forward strand.
TTGAGGGGGTTCCAGGGTGTCCCCAGCAAAAAGGGGAATCATTTATTTTCACATAAGTAACACAATGACAGAATATATGACTATTTTGGCCATGGGTTTCATACACTTTCTGTAATAGAACATCTAAAATTAAAAATCTTATCAGATGGGGGACCCTCAGACAAAATCTTATCAAATGGGGGTCCCTGGTCTAATTTTTGTCAGTTTAGGGGACATTGACATGAAAAAAGTTTGAGAACCACTGAAATAGAGAATAAAGGCTCAGGTGTACGATGCAAAGCTATTTTAGCTTTAAATTTGGTTTGAATAAAGAGCTTTATTTCATTGCATAACTTGGAATTTAAAAAAAATGATTGTGCAATATGGCCATGCTCATAAAATCTGGCACAAAATTTAAGATAATTAGCTTTCAGTGTCTAATGAGCAAAACTAAACACTGTCAGATTTTAGGACTGTTTTGTGTGTCTTTAATTATTTATCTTGTCCCCTGGTGTGAATACTTCACACTATAACCTTTAATAATAACTTCACACCTGCTTTTCTTTTGACTTTTAACTTCACTGGCATACTCAACCAACATTTACCAAACAAATAAAAGACAAACATAAAAAGTGAAGACAGAGAATAAGAAAGTAGACAAATACTGGACACTACCAGTGAATCATATCTCCACTCTCCCAACTGCACATACATTTATTAATGAGATTTCTTATCATTTGACATGTGAGCACAATTACTCTGTCAAACATATGACTGGCACTGCAAAATGTGAACACATATGGCATCATGGAAAGTGACTATAAGTTTCACCTATTGCTCGTTTTATAGCACACAGGTAAGCAGTAACCCCTGAACAGACAGATCACAGTGAGATATTATAAGGAAGCATGTCTTGTTAGCAGATATATATCTCAGCACAATATTTGGTGCATAAACCCAACAACTGCTAAAGATCAGCACTGATTATGATATACCAAAAAGACAACCTGTTTTTAATAATTATTTACCTGATCAGACAAGTTAAATGTAAGTACATAAATGCGAGTTAAACAAGATTATATATAATATCATTTTATCATTTTTTAGCTCTCAGTTATATCTAACCTCCTTTACTAATGTGAGCCTACTTTACCTTAGGCAAGGTTCAGACCAACTTTATTTGTCCTGCTTAAAAATAACAGCCCTCTCATTCATTTGGATGGGGGGGCAATGTGTTGACATAATGGATGTGCCAACGCAGGGGGCAAAACAATGCAGAGTCATCTGACAAAAAAGCAAGGACACATTCTGACCGACATTAGCTCTGTGTAAAAAAAAACAAAAAGCAGCTCTCTCATTCACAGCTGAGGAGTGTGAACTGGTATCAAAATACAATCATGCCTCAAACATAAGGAAAATGTGTTAATGGAGGTTTGCAGACAGTTGAAAAAATCTTTTACACAGTAGCAGTAACATAATATTTAGAAAAAGCTCAGTCAAGCAACCAAATATAGCTGTTGGACTGGAGGTCTGGCAGATTTTGACTTTGATGCTTTGGCACACTGTAGACTTTTACAAAAGGCTGCTATAATGATAGAAATGGATACTATAAACATGTGCTAACAGTTCAACAATAGGAATGACTGCAATTGACTACTGACCATTGGCTACATCCAGAAGATGTAAATAAACCCTGTGCCAAGTACATTTGTGCACCAGAATAGGCATTTAGTTTAAAACCTTAAAGGATAGGTCCACACAGTCATTTTGTGCAAAAATGTATTTAAAGGTTTATTTGAAGCTTATATGAGGCTTCAGCAGTTCAGCAGTTCCACACAGAAGTGAACACAAATTTAATTTAATACAATGCAAATGGTTAGTTAAAAATCATCATTTGGTGACATGGATGTACGCAGAATTTCCATTTTGCAATGTATACAACCTCATAATATTCATAAGATTTTACAGCCAAGAACAAATGCATTATAAACATTGTAGGACACTGTATACCAATATGAGAGTTTCCTTAATAAGTAAGACAATTAACAATGTATACATATCATTTCATTTTGATATACACAAAACCCAGAATTCTGTTTCGAATCTTGGTCAATTTAAAACCATAAATTAGAGGATTCACAATAGGTGGTATGATGAGGAATTCTATCGCAATTAAGTTTTGAAGGTTTTGAGGCAAATCTTTTGAACCAAATCGCATATGCATTGGATCAAATAGTATCGTCACAAGAAAAGTGACCAAGGATGTTATATGTGGCACACATGTTTGCATGAACTTTGCCCTTTTTTCTATAGAATTCGCACATGTTTTGATAAGATGTATGTAGGACCAAACTATAAAAAAGCCATGACATACATAAATGATTATTGAAATGTAGGCAATAATGTTGTTAATAAGGGTTTCAGCTGGGAAACAAGCAAATGTAACAATAGTCCAATTTGAGCAAAGGAGCCTGCGAATATATGAGCTGCATAATTTTAATCTAGATGTCAGAAATATATTTACAGCCACAATACAGAAAGGTGTTATCCAAGAAAAAGACACTAAATAAAAGAGTTTTTGCTTTGACATGATAGCGTGATACTCCAGTGGTTGACATATAGCCAGATATCTGTCATATGCCATTACTGCAAGAATAGACAGATCACTGGTAGCAAAGGAGTAAATTACCAGAGCCTGAATAAGGCATCCAGAATATGAGATAACATGGACAGGAGAGAGCAGATCCCAGAGAAATTTGGGGTAAAAACCTGTTGTTCCATAAAGTCCATTTATGCAAAAAGTACATAATAGAACATACATTGGTTCATGCAGGTTTTTATCCAAGATGATGGTTACAATAAGAGAAATATTTACCAGCAAAATCACACAGTAATACAGTAAAGCAAGAAAGAAGACAGCAAATTGGTGGTTCTTTGTTTCATTTAAACCTGAAAGAAAAAGCATTAAAGAAACATTATCCATCATAGCAGAACAATTTTTTTTTGCTTTTTCCTGTGCTGTGTAACCAAGTCCCTAACAGTGTCTGCTCTCTCTTCTCACTGTTATTTTTATCTCGTTCAACACACGAGCTGGGAATTCAAACCAGCCAATCGATGGTCTGGAGGAGGTTTCATCTTTTATCAACTAGTTGAAGTCTTTACCTAATATAAAAAATAAACAATATGTAACTTGAGGGCTTGGAGAGTGGCATTCTCCACTAATGTTGAATTTTTATCAGCCTCCTTTAGTATCTAAAAAATGCATAATTTCTTCATCACATCATCACATTTCTTTAACCTTCAAGCACACTGGTTGGATCATGGTTGATCATTGGTCATGGCTAATTAATAATCTAGTTATGAATCCATGTTCCTGTCCAAAGATCCTCTCACAACTGTACCGACAGACATGGATGAATTGTTACTAGAATATCACCTGCTTGGCTTCTTTCCTCTCAAAAGCAACTTGATGATGTGACGTTTACTATGGACTCAAATATTTTGTCATGCGAGCGAGCAATGTTCAGAGCTAAACTAAACATCCATGTTGATTGTAGTTTTATCCAGTGGCGATATGCTTAATCAGCATTGTGTGATTCGTTTGGCAATGAATGTAACAGACATTCATTTATATGTTAAAGCATTGCAGGTTTGAATTAAGTGCATTCTTATAGGATTTTGAGTGTCTTTAACATGTAAAACAAAAGTCATTTAATTTTATGACCATAGGTTGATTGACTAGTAAATCGCCCCAAGTAGTGAACTCCTTCACTTGGGATAGTGACTCATTCTCAACCAGAAAGGACCAATCCACCGGTTATCTGTAACGTGGCTTCAAATAAGTGATAAACTAGAAATATTGTACAACTAGAACACTACTTAAACCTGCATTAACTGTTTTTGGCCAAGTGGGGGCAGCGTAAACTAGTTGTAACACACCGCACTGACATATCATCGCCTTTTAAGTTGATAAGTTGAACTTGTTCAACTTAACAAACAGTTGCTTATTTCCAAATTCGGTTGTTACAGAACAACATTCATTTGGAGTTGTGTTTCTGTTCATCTGACAAATATAAGTCCAATAATCACTCTCTTTTAGCTCGTTTGTTTTTTTATGTCTACCAACTCTCGAGGGAAATATCTGGCTCTTTAGCTGCTAAGTGCTTCACCAGCTAGTTGCTGTGTCTGTTTGCCATTTGGTGCTGAGCTGGTGGTGTACAGTGAGTTTTTAGAGCTTTTCTCTGAAAGCAGCTGCCTGCTGCGACCAAAAATGACACTATGAGAGCAGTCACAGTGAGCCAAAGCAGTAAAGTTGCCGCTGGACAGCTAAACAATGAGCTGAAACTTGTTATAAAGCTCTGTAAAGCTGAGGGAAGCTGCAGAGTCTGGGAATAATTCTCTTTAGTTTCATCATTAGAAGCAACATCTCTGAGATTAACACATTGTTATTATAAAAATATTGGTTATAGCCACTTTGAGGTTGGGTGGATGATGTTCAGAAATTTCCAAAAGTGATCATTATTGCATTTTTATTTGAAATAAAGAAGACAAATACAAATTAATTTTGTCTGTATTTGATGACTGAGTTTACAGGAATAATAGGTTTGGTATATTGGACTGCTCTTCCATCTTGGATATCATCAGGTTTGATAAGTCGTCTCTCCTCAGGGTCTTTCATTTGTTCTTCAAGGTGTCACTCTAATTGTGACATTATGGAGAAGGACATATACCACGAACATGTCACACTTTCTGAGGGCACATGATGTTGAGTGTAAAAAGTTCCCACAAAGGCAAACAAGGTGTATTAAGAATTGATTTTTTTGAAAGGGTAAAATACATGTAAAAAGATTTTTAAAACATGGGAGCAGAAATCCAGTGATGCAACTTCAAATGTCGACTTCCAGTTCAACATGGAAAAACACATTTCCTATGAGTCAGCAAAGCTTACATATGAACAATAAAAAAGAGGCTATAACTGGTCAAATAATGCTCATACAATGCAATATTTAAAGAGCCAAGAGAAGATGAGAAGCATACAGTAGATATGGTGAAAAAATCTCTATGTCCTTCCTTAGTCCAGTAAATGGCTGAGAGAGAAAAAGATTTCCTGAGACTGTCAACAGTGTCAGCTATACTCTCAGGGTCTGTCCTCATCTCAGCTGAAACTGAAATCATTATGCAGTTCAAGAATGCTACAGATAACTCCTCTACCTCCTTTTTATATAAATATTTTGTTCATTTCAGATAGCAAGTTCACATGTTTAAATTTGACAGGTTAATTATTCATTTAATTTTTCTATTTTTGGCATGTCTCTCTTTTATCCTTTGTGCATTTACAGTCTCTACAAGTACAAGTACATGCACAAACAATGAGGCATTTGGTAATCTTATGGATAAAGAATTAAAATTCTACACAGAGGATGACATAAATTTGAATTTAATAAAAAGCAAGTTCTCTATTTTGACTTATGATTGTGCTTTGTGAATTAAAATAAATGCATTATTAGAGGATTTGGAGTATTTTGTACATATAATACAAAAGTCAGTTAATTTTAAAATGAATGAAACCCACAATTCTCTTACGAGTTTTGGTCAGTTTGAAACCGTAAATGATTGGATTCATAATTGGAGGTATGAGAAGATATTCTATTGCAACAAAGTTCTGAAGGGTTTGAGGCAGATCATTTGAACTAAATCGCATATTCATACCATCAAAAAGTACAGACACAAGAAAAGTGATCAAGGAAGTTAAATGTGGAACACATGTTTGCATGAACTTTGCCCTTTTTTCTAGAGAATTCACACATGTTTTGATCAGATACATGTATGACCAAATGATAAAAAAACCATGAAATACATAGATTATTATTGTTATGTATGCAACGATGCTATTAACAGTAGTTTCAGCTGGGGAACAAGCAAGTTTAACAATAATCCAATTCACACAATACAGCCTGCGAATATATTGGCTGCACAACTTTAACCTAGATGCTAGAAATATATTTACAGCCATAATGCAGAAAGGTGTTATCCAAGAGAGACACACTAAATAAAAGAGTTTTTGCTTTGACATGATAGCATGATACTCCAGTGGTTGACATATGGCCAGATATCTGTCATATGCCATTACTGCAAGAATAGACAGATCACTGCAAACAAAGGAGTACATTACTAGAGCTTGAACAAGGCATCCAGCATAAGAAATAACATGGACAGGAGAGAGCAGATCCCAGAGAAATTTGGGGTAAAAACCTGCTGTTCCATAAAGTCCATTCATGCAAAAAGTACATAATAGAACATACATTGGTTCATGCAGGTTTTTATCCAAGATGATGGTTACAATAAGAGAAATATTTACCAGCAAAATCACACAGTAACACAGGAAAGTGAGAAAGAAGATAGCAAATCGGTGGTTCTTTGTTTCAGTTATACCAGAGAGGACAAAAAAATGTATAAAAGAAGCATTATCCATAATATTTAAAAAACTATAATGATTTGTGTCCTGTGCTGTGTAACTATCTGTGTAATTAACACATCGTCTACAGTCTCTTCTCACTGTTATTAATATCGTGGCTGACTGCAGCAGCACACACGCTGGGAATTCAAACCGACCAATCGATGTTCTGGAAGAGCTTTCATCTTTCATCATCCTGTTCCAATCTCTGGACAAACTAAACCACATAAAACATGAATGCATCCGGGAGAGTGGGGTTATCTATCATTTTTATCCAAATTTCCATCACTTGAAACTTGCTTTTGAAACACAGCAATAGAAACATGCAAAAGAGGCATGTTGTAACAGTTTCCACTGGTGAGGACCATGTTAAACTGGTAGCTTATGGCGTAATGTTATATGTATGGGATAGGGAAATTTGACTGCTGCAGTATTTTTGCTCCAGCTTTTTTGCCCAATATACAGCTAATTTACTAGCTGTATGTACATTAACTGTAGCCTAATAGACTGTTTTCACAGCTGACATTTTGACTTGATTTAGATTTTTGTATCAGTGTACATACATAGGGAGTATCTAGTATATTTATTTTTCTCCTTATCATGGACGGATGTAAAAGGAAGGGAAAATACGAGGGAATAGAAGCACAACTAAGGCTGCTCCATCTTCAAAATCACCATAAAAATGCAGAAGACCTGGGCGTTCTCCTATAGCTTCAGGCCTGGTTGGCATGTTACAGTACAGAGTGTTAAATGGCCTTAATTTGACTAGGCACTAGGCCTTTGGCACCTACCTATAGTAGTAGTAGGTAGGAAATAGTGTCTTGTCAAATCAGTTAAATATCCAAATATATTTAATTAATTTAATGCTGCTAAGAAGCGGAATCTCTTATTGGAAAAGCAGCAGAGTTGTTTAAGCCATGGCATAACATTACCACAGCAGTGCCTTATTACAATCCACAGCATCACTCTTACACACTGTTTACCGTTTAAGATCTCCTTATCTGCTCATTATTATTCACATCACAGTCATTAATATCACATATATTTTCTGGGCTGAGTGAGAGTGAAGCATTTTTGTCAGACAGAAGGCTACTGTGACCTTTTCAGTGGAAACAGGAGGGGTAAAAGACTCCATCAGCGGAGAGGAACACTGAATACTTCATGTTTAAATATGAATACCACTGAATTTTTAACAGTGAAATGTTTTACTTTGAACTTGTGTGGTCTAAATATTCGTCTTTGAAATTTTCAGGAGTCATTTTCAAGATGTGCTTGGTTTATTTGTAAAGGGACAAGTATATAGGATGCCACATGTGCAACAGGATTTATTAATACACAAACACAACACTAAAATACATACAAAACAGCACACAGCACTCTTTCAGTCAGCAAACAACAAAATTGTGCATTTCAGCCATTATCTCACATACTCAATCAAGTCAGCTGGTTAAACCATCCTGTCACAACTTTATCTTGTCTGCACATTTCCTGCATATTACAGTAAAGTATGCTGTTTTTTTTTTCAATAAGAAACCATTTGTCATCATTTAACAGTGACAGATTTTCACTTAACATCACATTTGTTTGAGATGCTTGACAAAACATGTAAGACTTGCACCACTCCATCATGTGACAAGTGGACACACAGATTAAGATGAAATTAATAATGAACAAACAGCAGATAAATATTTGATGTGAGATGCAGATAAGATACTTCCATGTTCAAAATGAAGAGAGTCTCACTGCACTACTGGGATATCCCACATTAACATGCATTATAAAATGATCTCCCATGTCAGTTTACTTCAACTACCAATAACTTCATGAATAAATCTGCATTTTTAAGTTTAAACAGTTTCTTTTTCCAATGTTCATGTCTCAGTGTGAGAGCTTGCCACTGACATGAAGAGTCATGACTCGACATTTTGCATCTGTCCCTTTAATATGCACAAAACTCACAAGTTTGTTACGGATCTTGGTAAGTTTTAATCCATATACAAGTGGATTCACAACTGGAGGAATAAGCAGAAATTCAATTGCCATAAAATTACTGAAGTCTTGGGATAAATCAGCTGATCCAAATCTCATGTACAATAAATCCAAAAGCACACTTATTGTAAAAGTAATTAGAGACAATAAATGCGGCATGCATGTCTGCATAAACTTCCCCCAGTTCTCTTTGGATGACATGCACGTTCTTATCAGATACATGTAAGACCAAATGATAAACACAAAATGCCCAAAATAAAACAGCATATTAAAATATGCGACTGCAGTGTTCGCTTTGAGTGGTGAGCAAGCAAGAGTAACGATCATCCAGTTTACACAGTAGACCCTGTTTATGTGTGAGCCACATAACCTTGATCCTAGCAATGACGCTGTGTTCATAAACATACAATAAAGAGGCAAGACCCAGGAGAAAAGCACAAAGACTGAGACTCTTTGTTTAGTCATGAATGAATGGTAAACTAGAGGTCGACATATAGCCACGTATCTGTCATATGCCATCAGAGCTAAGATAGAAAAATCACAGCAAGTCGATGAGTGTATTACAAAACCCTGTAGCATGCATCCAGCATAAGAAATAACATGAGACGACAAAAGATCCAGAAGGAATTTGGGGTAGAAACCAACAGTTCCATACAGCGCGTTGATGCATAAATTGCACAAGAAGATATACATGGGTTCATGGAGGTTTTTGTCTACAATAATGACAACAATAAGAGTAGCATTTCCCAACAGAATAATTAAGTACCACAGTAAAGTTAGAAAGAAGAGAGTAATTCTTTGTTCCAATGTAAAATCTAAGCCTGAAAGAGTAAACATTTTGACAATTGAAACATTTTCCATCATCTGTAAAGTTTTCAGAAATTTCAAAACGAGAGGAGAGGAGGAGAACACAGAGCATGCACAACTAGGACATCATCTGCTCTGTGTGACCATGACTGGTCCCTGCTGTAAATCCTTTCTCAGAGAACAACTGTAGGCCCTTGGGATTCAAACAGACCAATCATTTGGATGGTCATGCTATCATAGGAGGGACCAAAAAAAAAAATCAACAAAAATGTTACCAAGGCTGTAGTTGTAAAATAAAGCCTCAGCTTGCTATAATGGCAGCCTCTATCTCAAAAATCAGTCTTGAATCAAACATAATCCACATGGTCTTTATTTTAGAACAATGTCTGGAATATAACAGAATAACAAAACTGACTGTTGTGGACTGTTGTTGTTTAACTTAAGACTGAATCACACATATAAGTGGTCGGTTTGACTTATAGATGAAAAAACATTTCTGTTTCTCAACTGATCAAAACTGAAACTATCTGACAAGTTAAGAAGACAATTTAGTTATATATGAATGTAATTTCTAGGAGTCAGGGTTGTTATAGTAGTTGTTATAAGATTAGTGTCTGTAGCACACCTTGTAGTTGGGTCAGATCGAGGCCAATACTTGAGATTGAGTGCATACTTAAGTAGTACGGACGGGTGACAAATTAAACCGGCACAGGCCTGAATGCTTGACCTCTACAGTGAAGGGATCTGGTGGCTCTTTGGGGGGCATTTTGCTGGCATGGTTTGTGTCCACTTGTCCCCTTAGAGGGAAGGGTCACTGCAAAGCAATACAAAATAGTTCTGAGTCTCTTCCTCATCTCATATGCTATGGCCTTCACAGTCACCAGATCTCAACCCAATCGAACACCTATGAGAGATTTTGGACTGAGGTGTTAGATAGCGCTCTCCACCACCATCATTAAAATACCAAATGAAGGAATATCTTTTTGAAGAATGGTGTTCATCCCTCCAGTAGAGTTCAGAGACTTGTAGAATCAATGCCAAGGCTGAGGAACACCAATGAATGCATGAAAAAGCTGGAAGAGTCATACAGAGAGTTCATGGAAAGACACAAAATAAAATTATACATGGTCTTATGTAGGAGTTCCTCTTGTGATATGACCACTATTATGACAAGATTAGCTAAGATAATAACCGTGTACAACAGGAAACACAAGACAAACATTGGGTAGTGGAGTAGTTGCCTATGTTCACAAACATGGTGAGGTTCAAATAAGGACGATAAGAACTGGTTTCCATTTACCCTATAGATGGTGCCAGAGGTCATATGATAGAAAATTTTACAGCCGGATCAGCCGGTCAACAGCCAAGTTACAGCTGTCCCTCCTTGTCAGCTGTTTAGTCACTGGTTGGTATTATTTGAGGCAATGACAGAAATGAGAAAACAGAGAGATTACCAAAGTGATGAAGACAATTACGAGTACACATGTTTGTAATAAATCCTAACATCAACAATAAGTAAGAAAGTAGGTAAAGAAGTAGAAAGTTAAATAGTCTTAGTTATATTCACTGTGTAAACCCCTGTGGTTTTTAGGTCTCACCAATCCTTAATGTTCCTCATGTTATCTGTGTGAGGTCTGTGTCGTGGCAGGTAGCCGCTGCGATTTCACAGGAGAAGCTGAGAGCCTTTTTAACTTGTCACACATAGTTACATTATCACAGTCATCTCGCCACGGGGGAATCTAGAGTTGAAAATTTCAGTGTGTGAAAGCAAAACACTTTAACACAATTTTGTCTTAGATACATTCATTTTGCCATGACAAAGATGCAAAAACTTTTACTGACCAATATTCTTAGAAGATAAATAACTCTTGTCTCAGCCAGAGGCAATTTTCCACTCTGGTGGACAATAAAGTTGTACTCCATTTTATTCTAGACTGTCTGATGGTACTATCAGGACACAGTTGATATCACATACTGTATTGATCACCTGTTTTCCCGCTGAATTCTGCAGGTTAAGATTCAGATGAGGTCTATATGAGGTCAATTTGGTTCTTGACCACCAATCTGAGTTTTGTCAAAAACACATCAGCTATGTTAACATGGAGCCAAATATTCTGATTATAATCTTTTTAAAATCCAAAATAGAATGAAAAATGCTCCATATAAACACCTCAGTCAGAATAAACAGGCCCAAACCGGAGTGAAATTTAAATCAGATGCAAATTGGTAGTTAAACCTTTTCATAAACTGATCAAAAGAAAAATTGTACCATGTAAACGATCTAACCCGATTACTTTCCAGCTGTGTTCTTTCTGAACATGCCCTCCATCTTGACGTAGACGTAAATTTCTCCACTTCCAGAAAATATCGGCTTCCAAGCCGAACTGGGCCTCTTTGGAGAGTTTGTTTTTGATACAATCTCTTAAAGAACTGAACGTTATTGGACATGTAGACGGTAGCTTGGAATGATTCCAATCAGAATTAAAATAAGTATGCATGTAAGTGCAGCTATTTACAGCACAAGATACTGAAAAGGATTTTAAAGCGCTGACAGTTATCAAAATACTGATATGATATACTTCAAAAGGTTGATATGGAATTTAGACGGCCATTATGCTCGGCAGGAGATTGCTGGTGCAACAGCGGAAGTCAGTGCATGTTCCATCACTTACAGATTGGCTGCATATGAAAAGGTTTAATTTTCCTTGATGGGTAGATTAGACAAATTCTACATGAAATGAGGAACTTTTCTTAACATTGTTAATGGCCCAGAAAGATATATTTATAGCTCGGTCTCTTGTGACAGCAAAGCTTATCTTATTTATATAGCCTCAATTTCATACCACACAGCTTTGTACTCTTTTGTATTTGGTCTCCTGACTTATTCATATACTTATTTTTCTATTACTTTTTGTATTGTCTCGTTTGGTTTTCATAATGTAATGCTATGATGCTTATTCTAAAAAACAAATGGTCTTTTGAGTAGTCTATGTTCACCTGTGTGTGTGAGCACAGCACTTATTCTAGGAAGCTTGTAACGGACGCATCTATATCTATGTCCATAATATGTATATTTATATATTTTGATCAATTTTTTTATGTAAATAAAGTGGTTGATACGGTTCAAGCTGGGAAGCTACTGTACAACAACCTCTTCCTAGATAGATGCTAACCATCAGTCTGAAAATAATGTCTTCAATAAAAACAATTGCTTCAATACTCTGTTAAGTGAGAAGCAAAAGTCCTAAAGTCCACTTTTCAAAATATGACAGGCTTTGAAGTGGCTTTGAATGTTCATACAAGCATAACTACTCTACCCTCCAGACATTAATGTTTTTGTGTGCTTTATAAATGTCCCATTCTGTTTTTGGTGGCAACCATCTGCAATTAATGTCAATTTATGTAAGAGCAGTTCAGAGGAAGTACATGTCGTGTAAGAGGCTGAAATTTTATGGCAGAAAAATACGCCAAGAACCGCTGACACCTCATTTGGTGATTTTTTGCATTTAGGTTTTACAACAAAATATCATCCTGTGATTTCATAGGCAGAACTAATGACTCTAAGTTGAAAAAAAAAGTTGTTGTTGCTCAGAGGGATCAGAAAAAAACAAGAGACAATTATGAAACACACGTGTGATGTAATCTTTTGCTTATCTTTAAGACCATGAACACTTTGCAAAACAATTGGTCATACTGCACACAAACATTGGTCATGAGTGATGCAAGGTTACTGTAATGACTTTCATTAGCCATGACATCCCTGGTGTATCATCACCAGGTGCTCAAACACTGAGCTTGGGGAAAAGCGTCACTTGAATGTAGAATAATTAAGTTGAAAATGGTCAACAGGTCATTATCTCCATTATCCCTTGAGAATAATTAGACACGCTTTGCTAACCTGGAGGGCCATCCTGGGGAAACGAACCAAAACAAAGATGTTTTTCAGTTTAGCTAATGGTCAAGGAGAAAGAACAAAAATTTTTTTGAGAAGCGTACAGAGTCAGTGGTTTGGAAAGACAATAATGACCCTACAGAGATAATTATGACAGCTGTAGTCACAAACTTTATTTCTTATTCAAGGCACTTTGCATTAAAAGTGACACCTACATAGAGGCGACGCTAGTTGGGCATTCCACACTTTTGATGAATGACATCCCACATGTAGCTCAAGTAGTCCAAATCTGAATGCTGACCACGACCAAAGACTGCTAACCCAAGTCTGCACCACCAAAACCTTGTCTTAAAAGAGTACTTAGCATTGCACTCCTATAATGATAATTATATAATAATTATGCTAGTAGCGACTAATGTAGCTTTAAGCCGCTAACCTCAAGCAGAGATGAGGAGCAGGCTACAGAGGTGTGGTACCTTCACACCTGCAGATTTTTTTTCTTTTTTAAACTTGTCTCCAGATCCAAGTGAACAGCTAAGAAGTAGACCTTTGATGCTAAAATTGTTACAGCTCCTGACAATTTTTATCCACAAATCATAAATTACACATAAGATACAAAAGTTAAGGTTGTATCTCGAAGAGAACAGAGAAGAAATGCGATGACGTATGAATGAAAACTACAACAGCTGCAAAATTAATGCGTTTTAAATAAGAAACCAAGCTATGTCATACAATGCAATAAAAGAGTGTTGTATGAAAGTTAAAGACTGTGTATGTCATTACTTGAAACGTGTTATTGTGTCAATAAGAAAGAAAAGTTTTGTGTTGCCAGTGATGTGGCTGTCACACTCAGCAAATAGTGACTTGCATGTTACAAAGATTTGTAAGCATAAGTTTTTATGCTTGCAGGTGCGTTTATGCCACTGCAGAAGTGCAGTAACTACAATCCAGTGTGTTTTCTACAGTTTTCCACTGATTATATGATCTATTATGTTAATATTCTGCTGTTAAAATACGCAGCATAATATGCAGATGTCCTCTGGCCATAAAAGGGTTAAGCAAGAGGCCCTGCCTCTGTTATGCATTGTTAGCAAATCTGCAGCTGAGTTAATGGGACTCCTGGCATCAAGAGCAGCCCTCAGCTGGTAAGAAACTGTTTTTCTATAAACAAAATAATCTTTTTTTAACTTTTAACAGTGTGTCTCTTCATTCAAAGTTGTGACTGTATCTGTTCTCAAGCGTAATTACTCTATAACTAACTGCTTAACTGCAATTGTTTCCCTGTCTGTCTGTTGGGTCTAAAAAGACGTGGAAGAACTACACATCAAGAAGTGGCTGAATATCTGAACGCCAGCAAGAGGGCAAAGTGTGTGAATGTCGTGACAGAAAACAGCTTTAACAATATGTGGACAGGAATATAAGAAAACACACGATAAGAGAGAAAATAACATAGCAGGTAAAAAAGGCTAAAAGCCAGAAAACAAAACTAAAGCAAACAAGATAAAGAGACAGAAGGAGGAGACTGTTTTTCAGCAGAATAGAAAGAGAAGACTAAAAAAATACGTCATCATGTCATACCGTCTGTTTGAGGGGAAGGATCATGCATCCATCTATCAAAAGTACCGTTTTACACCTCCAGATGAGCTCAAGAAGATTATTCTTCAATACCTCGATACGAAGGTATGACCGAATACTGTATACAGTGAATCTGCAGTACACTATGTTATTATAGTGCATATAGGGCCATTTAATAGAGCATTCTGCTTATTTGGAGAGCAAAATTGCCAACAAATAAAGCACATCTGTTAAAATCCTTAGAAGGGGCAGCCACATGTGCTGGCAGTGGATCTGGGATGTGGGACGGGTCAGAATTCTCGGCTACTGGCGCCAAACTTCCAGGAAGTGGTGGGTATCGACATCAGTGAGGGTCAACTGGAGGAGGCCAGAGCTGTGCCAGGGTACCCCAACATCACATACAGGTAGGGGTGTGTGAGCTGCTCCGTAGGCCCAAGTGTGGACATAATTACACTTTGATTATAAAACAAAACTATGAAATCATAATGTTCCATTTTGGGCAAATCTTGGTTTTGTGTACAGTAATAAAAAAATAAAGCTCTTCCAATATGTACATTTAAAGGAATGGATCAACATTTTGGGAAATATGCTTGTTTGCTTTCTTGTCGAGAGTTAGATGATAAGATTAATTGGTCTCTCTTGTATCTATTTGTTCATTATGAAGCTGTAGCCAGCAGCTGGTTAGCTAGGATTAGCATAAAGCCTGGATCTGGTGAGAAATATTCCCACACATAATCACCCATAAAAGCACAAACTTTTGTATTTACATTGGTTTTTGTACAGCTCAAACAAGATATAAAATGTTAATATTTGTGAGCTTTAGAGATGCATTGTGGGTGGATTTTGTTACCTTTGAACAGAGCCAGGCTAGCTTTTTTCCTGTTTCCAGTCTTTATGCTAAGCTAAGCAAACTGGTTGCTGGCTGTTGCCTTAATTTAACAGATAGATATAAGGTATCAATGGTATCAATCTTCTCATTTAACTCTTGGCATGAAAGCAAGTAATATTTCCCAAATTGTCAAACTATGCCTTTAAGAATTTTTAAAATTTGAGATGTAATATCATCACACTTAATATCTCAAAGCTGTGTGGTTGGTTGATACATCTGCAGTGTAATAACCGTTTACAACGGCTGTAACATTTCAGCATAACAATGACAGTTTGACATGATGGTGAACCAACAAGATATAAACTGCTGTTGTTTGCATTTAAATTACTGTGTCTACCAACCAGTTCATGAAGTTCAGTGTTCAAAGAGGAATATCTGGTGAAATAATGGATCAAATCCTACTGGAAGGATGAATAAACTATGTTTATGCCCAGGTAGAAGTATTTAGAGTTAGAGATGTGATGTGTTCGTTGTGTCTGCAGGAAGGGGACGGCAGAGGAGCTTCTGTTTCCGGATGGTTCTGTAGATTTGCTGACAGCAGCGTCAGCAGCCCACTGGTTTGATCAGTCGCGATTCCTGGCCGAAGCGAGTCGAGTTTTAAAACCCCGTGGCTGCATGGCTCTGCTGGGCTTCAGTGATAATAACACCAGGCTTCGCTACCAGACCTGTGGAGAAAAACTCAACCACATCTATGAAGAGGTGAGTAAAATCTTATCAGCAGTGCAAACATTTGTTGACACAGAGTGGCGGTATGCCTAAACATGGAGCTAATAACACACTGAAAATATTATCTGCGTACCAGCCATATTTACTAACTGATTTATTGGCCACTTGGGGGCAGCGGAAACAAGATGTGAACACAACATTGACATATCGTCACCTTTTAAGTTGATATAACAATTGTTAACAGTTGGTTTTTTACACATCCAGCAGTTACGGAACAACATTATCATTCACTTTGAGTCGTGTTTCTGTTCACCTGGTGAAGTCCAATACTCACTCTCCTTTTGCTCTGTTTTTGGTCTCTATCAACTCCTGTGGGAAATATCTGGCTCTTTAGCTGCTAAATGCTCCACTGTGTTCGCCAGCTAGGTACAGCTGTGTCTGTTTGCCGTTTGGTGGTGAGCGGGTAGTATACAATGGGTTTTTAGAGCTTTTTCTCTAAAAACTGCCTACCTGCGGTTACTGAAAACAACACTAAGAGAGCACTGAGAATGAACCAAAACAGTAAAGTTGCTTAACAATGAGCTGAAACTCACTATAAAGCTCCATAAAGCTGAGAGGAGCTGCAAAGTCGCTGATAATTCTCTGTAGGTTCATCATTACGAGCGACGCCTCTTACATTACACATCGTTATCTGATATTGCTTATAGCCATTTTAACCTTCATTAGAGTGAGTGTGTTATGCATGGAGCTGGGGTCAAGGCTTTATTATCTTAGCTTAGCAAAACTGGAAATGAGAAAACAGCAAGCCTGGTTGTGTCATAGACTGTATATAAAGATGGACATAGCGAAGTGTGACAATCGATTGGTTTGCATCAGAGTTTGAAGACTAGAGTTGCAGCTTATGGTCCATGCCATCTTTTCTGTTTGGAGCCAGGACCCTTCAGTTAAGGAGTGCGGGGTGTTGTCTTTCATGACCTGGAAACACGCTCCGCTACCTCGGACCAAAGCTAATGCTGGTTGACTGGGAACACTGAGTGGTGCACACTTGGGATTACAATAGCTTCTTTAGCTAAATTGTGCTAACAGGACAGCTAATGAAGCAATAATTCCAAAATGACCAACAGCACACTTAATAGAGTACCTGAATTTAGCAACTGAGACCATAAATCAAAGACCATAAAAAATAATTGACTTAATATTTCTAGAGAGAAGTTGGCGCTTTTTGAATGGGAGTTAATAGCTGCATGGTAGAAGTTCAAAGCTTCTAAAGCTCACTGAGTAACAAGTCTGATCTCATTTGTTTAATCTAAACTTGTCATTCTTACATTTTCAAATACATAATGGACATAACACTTATTTACATCCGCTTCCAGGTGAAGCAGATGCTGTTGCCTTACACTAGCAGTCCAGTAGGTGTAGCTGAGGGTAAACTGGAAGAGTTGTACCGTGCCATCCCTTTCCCGGACAAAGAGAGGTATTACCACACAAACACCTAATGATGCCAAAGATTGTTTAATTGTGTCACAGTACAGCGTTTTTATTGTCTTTATTATGTAATAACACACCTTATGTAATGACGCAACAGGATTGAGTGTATTCTGGTGAACTCTCCGATCTCGGTGAGGAACCTGGTGGGTTTCATGGAGTCCTGGTCCATGTTCCAAGCTTACTATAAGAAAGACCCCCAGACTGCTGAAGACCTGCTGCTCAACACTCAGAAGAGGTAGAAATCGTACATTATAATCAAATTTTTATTCTTCATCCATTTTGTGAACATTAACTGTCCAAATGTGTTTTTCTGTGCTGCTCCGAGCACTGAGCTGAATAATCATTCACTGCATTGTTTCACAGGTTCCTGGACGTGATGGGAGTCACGTCTCCTGACACTGAAATGGAGCGGCAAATGGAATATTTCTGTGTCCTGGCATCAAAACCACTATAATCAACAATATGGCATTGGTTGTGTGTTTTGGGAGACAGAGATGTATGTGAGTGTCTTAGAGATGTTGAAATTAACAACTGATGTGTTTCCATTTCTGAATAAACCCTTTTTTTCTCAGTAGAACTCTTGTTTTCTCTGTAATTTTCTTGCAAACTCACTTCAGTCTAACTGGATAAGTTAGCTGACAGACCTTTTAACCTTTACAACACTGCCGGTGTGTCACTTGTCATAAGCAAAAGTGTTGACACCTATTAACAGTAAATCTCCTGTTTAGATACCTATTAATACAGAGCATTAAGAATTCATAACAAGGCTCCAACGACAACAACTGAATCAAACAAATTAAGCATGTCGTTCCAACTGTCATTCACCAATTTTCTCAAACATAAAGCATATTTCATTTTGCAGTGAAATTATCTCTCAAAAAACTGTTTCCCAATAGCACAGCTGATGCCTTGCTGCCTTGAATGCACACTGAGAGGTTACATAACTTGAATTCTGGTATGTTTTGGTTTGAAGGAGGAGACAGGTATTTTAAGCCAAGCTCTTGAAAAAAAAATGACATAGTTGGGGGCCCATTTATTTATTATAACTGCTTCACTGGCCTTTCTGTACTCTCCGTTCTCTCTCAGTAGGTAGAAGAAGCTTTGTGCAACATCAATGAAGCTGAAGCATCTAATGTTCATGGTTCATAAAGTAACTGAAGACAAACAAGTCTGTACAGTAAAACTTAATCTTTGCAATAACAGATAATGAGAAATAGAAAACACAAGTGAATGGTTATACATGTTTCCCTCAGGAAACAAATGTTAAAAATTAAACATCTGTTAATAATTTAAGAAGAAGTTTCTATAACTCACCTGTCATTCAGTTTATGAAATTAAAAAAATAAAACAACAAATATCTAACAGGTCATTATCAATATTGGTTAGTAATGGTGTACTATCAGGTGTAAAATATGTGTAACAAGATTATAGTAAAGATTGATTATCAGTAAATGAGTGTCACTTTAACACCCATAATGTGTGTGAACCATTTGTTGATAATGAGATATAAAGTGCTGCTTTGTGCTTGATTTGATTTTGACCAAAGTAGATAAAGTGAGTTTTAACTCTGATTAACTGAAAATAATTTCAACTTTAGAAACAAACTAACTCTAAACTATGATGATTTGGGATCACAAGTGTTGACCGGTGTGATTTGTTCATGTGTCTGTGTGTTCATCAGGAAGAAGACTGAATTTAACTTGCTTTATTTAATTGGATATCTAATTTATGGACATTGCCTCCTCTTTCTGTACATCTTTGCACATGATTTCACCTTTTTATTGTTTTAATTATATTCAATTTCTATTGATTTTAAATATGCTCGTCAATTTGACCACAGATCATTGTGTTTTATCATCTTAGGAATAGTGTATACAGTATGCCCTAAGGGTACAAGAGTGTATTTATGTAGCTATATTGTGTGTAACTAGTACTTTTCTATATGCAGCTGTATTCAACACAAATTTCCCCTCATGGACAATAAAGTATATCTTATCTTATAATCCACTTCTGCTGACCACCACATGTAGACGTTTCTCATGGGGTGTCACATTTCTACAACACTGACAATGAATACCCGACAGCCATTGGTTAAAGAGTACCATGAGATTAGGAAATATGAGAAATCAGCCAATAGACTCAGACAGAGTAGTGCTGCACATGGGATGTTATACTTTTACAAATACAACTCTTACCTCACCCACATCATCTCCAGGGGTTTTTATTGGTTCTGACAGAAACACATACCATCACGTGACCCATACGCTGACCCTTACTCACACAGACCTTTGAGCTTGACCTGGATTTTCATTTATGGTGATTATAATGGGTTACATTCAATGTCTTTACCATTGTTGCATCTGTTACACACAGAAAAGAAGTTAAAAACATGCCACATCATATAAAAAATCATTTAGGAGCTGTCCCTTTAAAGGGTCTCATTGTCAAACATACCATGTACCAGAGGAAGTAATGGGACCTCCCAGCCCCCAAGCACCCCACTGTTTCCTTCTTTTCTGTGTGCGTGTGTGTGTGTGTATGTGTATCTGGTTGCAGGCAGAAAGGAATACACAGTCTTTTAACTGTGGAGGACAGTTCCTCTTTTCCAGTGAAAAAAAGACTTCTTATAATAGATCAGCCGTTAAGAAAGTTAGTCAGTAAAGAGGTATCAACCAGCTATGGCTTACCGTCTGTTTGAAGGCAAGGAGCATGCTGCTTCCTACTGGAAGTACAGGATTTGTCCATCAGATCAGTTGATACAACAGGTGCTCGACTTCCTGGAAAAACAGGTAATATAGGAGGAGAGAGGAGGGCGGCTTCACCGTTTACTTTTCTGAATTTTAAATCAAACTAAGGATATTAAAAGGATATTCAAAAGGACTTCAGAGTTCAAACTGCTGTTTTGCATCTCATTATCAATGGATAATGTACAAATGTCTTATAACATGTGACATATTTTGTCAGAAAGGTCAGCCCTTTGAGCTCGCAGTGGACGTGGGTTGTGGCTCGGGTCAGGGGACTTTGCTGCTGGCCAAACACTTTGCTTCTGTGGTGGGGACAGATGTGAGTCCTGCCCAGCTGGAAATGGCTTTGCAGCATGCTAAAGGGCCAAACATCACATATAGGTAAGCATGAACCAACTGAGACACATGCTCATTCTTTTTCAAACACTAGAGTCTGTAGAAAATGTATTTATATTTCACATAAAATACAAAAAAAAACCCATATTGAAAGCATTCTGCAGACACTCTCATAATTGATCATTTTTCTTTTGCCATAATTGAGAGTTAATGTTTTTCCCCGGCTACAGAGAGTTACCTAAATCTGAGATCAAGCAAGCCTAATAAAACACATGGTTATATGTAAAAAAAACAAACAAAAAACATAACAATTAACATGAAATCTTTTGTTCAACTCTGAGAATGTGGTAAGCTACTTTATTGAATCTTGGCCAAAGCAGGAACAATGTGACCGTTGTCTAGTGAAAGTCGGTCATGCAGCGAGGCCCATACACCAGAACAAATGTACTCTCGCCACAGGATAGTGTTGTTTAGATTCCCACAATTTATAGTTTATTTTAGGAGTGATGGATTTTAAATTACAAATCATTTATCATTTATTTCTAACAAAAATACCAGATACAATTTTGATTAATCTGCAATTCAGTTATTCTGGCAATTCATATAGTATTATTAATCACTTTAATATTAACATTTTATGTTGGCAATTTTTCTTCCACCTCACATTCGTTTCATATTAGCAGCGATTAATCCTCTCAATTCAGATCTATATTGTCCCTCGAGGGGAAATTTGAGCGGGGCAAAAACACAAACACAACATAAAAGAGGACACGGGACATTAATCACGACAGTTGCAGCAAACCATGAAAAAAAAAGGTATCTGCTTGTTAAAAGTATCAAACCGTTGGAATGACAGCCATAATAAAGTGATGCTGAGCAGTGCAGTTCAGGTTTAGTGCAAATTAAGTGCATTTATTGCACTTGGAACAAAAATGTAAACTTATTGCTTTTTACCCTGAGGGACTTGTATCTCCGCCCAGAAGGGAGAAGAATGAATTCCTCCAAGTGTGAGTGGTCAGAGCCGGCCACGTTCTACCTCGCTTCCTGCAAAACTTGTCATAAATATCTGCTAAAGAAAGCTGTTGTGTGCCAACAGCTTTCTTTAACGATATTGTACAGATGATTTTTGTTCCTTGAAGGCTCCTATACCAAGAAACAAAAGGTTAAAATGGACTCAGTAAAGGATTTGTAAAATAAAGCCATCTGTGTCTTGTCCACATTAAAACTATTCAGTCGTGCGCAGAAAGTGAAGTCTCTGCAGACCTTTTTTACAGATTGTAGACGTGTTGAGGTCACAGTTCAAGTTCTTGTCGATCACTGTTCCCAGATACTTGTAGCAACCGTCTCAACCTTTGTGCAGAGCAAGATGGGAACAGAGACGACAAGAAACAGGCAAGGTTCAGATCATTGAACTGTGACATAGAAGGTATGCAAAAAAAAAAAAAAATTACAGTGCTGTAAACAATCACACCAGACATTCATTGTGCTGTTCTGTAAATTGGAGCCCATCTTTTTAAATGAAAAGCTTACAAACATTGTATAAATACAAACCAAGTGCACTGATCACTAGGTTAATATTCACACAGCAAATTTAATAAGTGGGTATATAATTCAAGAGCTGGCACCCGATTACCTCTTAACCTTTATATTGTCAGCAGATGTGCTCTGGATAAGCGTCACGTATGTTGTATGTTCATGTGTTCGCTACACATTTCTGTTATTGTTCCATCTTTAGACAGTGTGTGGCTGAGGAGCTGCCATTTGCTGACAGCTCAGTGGACCTGCTGACAGCCATGTCTGCCTTCCACTGGTTTGACAGGCCACGCTTTCTCAAGGAAGTCCACAGAGTCCTGAAGCCTCGCGGCTGCTTGGCTCTGCTCAACTACACCATTGACATGGAACTCAGCTACCCTGACTGCTGCTCACAGACACTCAACCAAGTCTGCAAAGAGGTGCTTACAGAATATTGAATATATGAATATATACATACAGATATGAGAAGATTTATTGTGAATGAGAACTCACACACCCTCAACCACATCTGCAGAGATGGATATGAGGCCATTTTTTTTACTGTGAAGATAGTTAAGTTATGGGCACAGACATTGTCAGGTCACATGGTCAAGTAAGCAGCATATATACAGTTCATCTACATCAAAATGCATTCATAATTTCTCAAGAAATCAATAATTAACTGTCAATTATGTTGCTGTCCTGACTAAAGCAGTGGTTTCTGACCTGTTTTTACCTTATAGAAAGCTGTTTTTTTACTTTCCAGGTTGCATGTCAGTGAGCTGTGAGCAGTTATAATTGAATAGTGATTTTTTCCTTCTCAGAATAACTTTTAGAGGCCTAAAGAGGTAAAACTATACATTATTTCCAAACAACACAAAAGCAAAAATGAGAGAAAAATCCAAAATTTAACATAAGTTTTAGTAACAGAATTTAGCCATTTTATTTTTAATTCCTACCCTGGTAACCATCTCTTAACCCTTTAGATTCAACTTGTGACCCAACCCTCAGCTTAGGAGCCACTGATCACTGAACGATCAATCCTTTTGTCACAGGTGCCTCTGAGAACTATTGATAGTCTTTAAAAAATGATTTGGGGCTCTGATTGGGCAATCAGCACCTATTCAAATGATTACATATACTATATATTGAGAGTCCTGTCCCAAACAGATGTATATTTCCCATCTTGACATGCTGCACTGGAGACTGATTGAGGAGACTAAGCAGGGCTAGATGAACATGTGGGCTGCAAGTGATGTATACAAGCTTTCATTTCAATTTAAGGTTAGTTTCTCCTTTGATTAAAGATGTGATAATCAGTGAACCCACGTGCTTTAATCTTTGGTAGAAACAAAAACTGTGAAAAAAGGTCTTTTGCGCTATCACACTATCATGACTTACTGCAACACTTGAATATAATAGAGCCATTGTTAACGTTACATCGTTAGTAACATCTGTGTTTTTCCTGCTATGACAAGTCAAAATGCTGTGAAAAAGACCTATTGTTACTTATTTATCACAAAGTAGAGCTCACATACATGAACGAATAAACAAATACTGTCAAACCTAAAGAAAACACAGGATTAATCACTCATTTATTAATGACCGATAAGATGTATATGGATGCAAAATATATTTGTGGTTCAAAATTTGGTATAGGGACTAATTATAAAGGAATACTTGAGTTGGCTCAAAAATGACCTGCTCCATACTATGAAGAGTTGGGATACGAACAGTATGTAAGGTTTAAACAGCCAGGACAAAGATGTTAGTGGTGATGTGGAGATCAATCCTACAGAGACACTTTCCGGTTTAGAGCTGGAGACCCTACTTTAAATAAAACTCATCTGGAGGCAACATGTTAAAATTCAAAATTCTGGGAGCCTTGAGAATCCATCACTGATGAAATGTCAGGACCAAGTCCAATAAATGTCATTTGATGACATCAAGTATTCAAGCCTTGATTTCAGCTTTGAGAGACAGCCTATCAGTGCATAAAATCAATGGAATTATATATTTTATTAGTAATAACTTGTACCAAATATTTTTTTTTACAGAAGACATTTTGATTGTCATAGTAGGACGATAACGATTAACAATAGTTAGTGTCCCACAGTGAGCCAGCTTGTGCAATATACCAGGACTCTGATACTGAAGCAGCTACATGGAATTCAGCCATCGTTAATTTAATTATTCACACTTGTGCTTTTCCTACTGTGTCAAAATGTCTTCAGTGAAAAAAACCTTTGACTGACCTGTTATTTTATAGTAAAGGTACTGAACAACGGGTACTGAAAACATGTTTTATCTGGTCCACACTGAAAAATTAGGCAGTAAACTAGTGTCCTGTTATAAAAGTTGGAAAACACAAAGGAAGGAAGTACAAAAAAATACATTTTCAGACATAAAAAACCCCAAAAGAATCACAAATATCAACAGTCCCCCCTCGACATCAGACAAGCAATTTTTGGGTCAAAGGTAGATCCACACGGACACCTGCTTCATCCATGGACTCAAAAGGAGAACCCTAGTTTTATTAGTGTAGGGGACACACTGTATGTGTTACTACTATCAGTCACATCATCATGTCACATTCAGGGAGGTTTTCTAGCAGGGACGTTGCACAGCTTTGCATCAAATATGAACCACAGCATCATCTGGTGGATTTTATTGGTAAAATATTCATCAACTGAATGGTACAATTCATCTTAATGCAGTTAGGTTGCATATTTTTCATCAAGCCAACAGGTCGTCCACCTGTTGAAATCAGACGCCATCTCACATATTAATAAAGATTACAAGAAATGAACACAAACCTACACACACAGATAGGTAGGTGTTTGAACTACTTTATTGTTTAGTGGATGAGGCAAAGATGTCAGTGATTATTTGATTCATGCCATTTGTTGTGCCATTAATGAAGTAATGGAAATAAACAGTCTGATGACTCCTCATCTCTTGGTTTTACCAGTTTTATGCAGCTTTGCAACCTTACCGCAGTCCTCACCTTGGCCCCAGCTCTATCGAGTTGTACAGGGAAGCCTATGAATCCATCCCCTACCCTGACAAAGAGTGGTGAGTGACACTAATTTCACTAATAGCCTTTCTCTTTTCAACTGGGTGTGTTGTTATGATCTATAATTTAAAGACAGATGGATTTGTCTGTTCACCAAATTCCATGTTGAATTTATAAAATGTACATTTATCTATCGACTGTGTGTGTATGTGTGTGTTTTACTGTATGCATTGCAGGCAGGAGTGTGTGTGGGTGAGAAGGCCCATGCCTCTGTCCAGCTACATGGGGTTGGTGGAGTCTTTCTCCAGTTATCAGGCTCTGCTGAGAGGTGACATGCAGAAAGCTGTCAAACTCTCCCAAGACATCTGTCAAAGGTAAATCATGCCTTATGTAGCATACATTGAGTAAATGTAGTGTTTTACACATGTGTTAGGCCTATGACAAATATGTAAATGAACCTGATGAATGTGCAAAGTACATCATCAGTTGCTTTTGACATGCTGGAGCAAAACTTACTAAGGCTGTCAACACATGATAAAATGTTTGACATGTTGGAGAGACATGATGAAACATTCTGTCTCTTGTGCTCGTCTCTCCAGGTTGATGTCCATAATGGGGGTGACCTCTGCAGAGACAGAGGTGGTCGTGGGTGTGAAGCATTTCTACCTGCTGGCCTGCAAACCACAGCAAGCCTGACTCATGCCTGCACTCACATTTGCAAAGTCATGGATACAGTTAAGGACACAGAAACTTGTGCTATTGTATCGACTTTTCTGTGTTTTGTTTTGACATCTAAAATATGGGAAAAAAGTTTGAGCTTGAACTCAATGTTTTGCTACAAATGCCACTTATTTAAAGGAATAGTTTGACATTTCGGGAAATACGCTTATTTGCTTTTTTCATCAAGAGTTAGATGAGAAGATTGATACCGCTATCTAGCAGCCAGTTAGCTTAGCTTAGCATAAAGACTGGTAACATGGGGAAACGGCTAGCCTGGCTCTGTCTAAAGATTAAAGTCTATACCAGCACCTCTAAAGCTCACTAATTATTACATCTTGGTTGTGTAATATGTACAAAACTCTCAGTTTAAAAACGACAGTTGTCACTAGACACTAGCTATTTCCCTTGTTTCTAGTTTTGTGCTAAGCTAACAGCCTGCTGGCTCCAGCTAAAGCTTTCCTAAAATATCAAAGTACTGCTTTAAAGTTACACCAAATACTGTTTTATATAAAATATGCAAAAGTCTTCATTATAACTCTACATTATCTGCTTCAAGCATTCCTCTTCTTCCTCTCCTTTTAATGTGCTTGTTTATTAGTGATTTAGTGAAATGCACTGAAACTTTCCATGTGTAATTATAATGTTTTAATGCTTGTCTCACTCTTACTGTGTGAGGGTGAGACAAGCATTAGAATAGTAGTAGTTGGTGAGGTTGTTTTACAAAATACCACTAGAGGGAAGCATTTGATCAAAAGTCTCAGTGATTATTGGCACTGCATAATATAGTCTAGTCAGGACTTTTTTCATAACTTTCACTGACATAATTTTTATCTTATATAAATAAAAATGATATAGTATATCACAATTGTGCTCTCTTGTCATGTTTGACCTTTATACAGCACCAGTCAAAAGTTTAGAACAGCTTCCCATTCCCTCGAATGAGAAAGTGTGTCAAAACTTTTGACGGGTGCTGTATATATTTTTGCTGTACAACGTCAATTTTTAAATTGAGGTTCAAATTGAGTCTTTGGCTGAAGAGAGGCAAAGGTCCATCCTGTCGTCCTCATAGCTGAAAGAAAAGCCTGACCCTCTCTCCTCTACAGCAAAGTCAGATACAGAATCTGACAGATTGTCAGACCTTCTTTTCAGGCTTGAAGTTCTTCATTTCAGAAGCTGAACAACTGATAGTCAGCCATGTTTTTTTTATCTTCTTCAGGCTTTCCTTTTGATTCCAGGTTCCTATTGTTATTTTCAGACACCTGACAGGCATTTCTATGGCTACATTTACACCATAAACCAGAATATTTGCCGATTTCAATTGATTATTTCAGTCTCCTGTTTATATCTACCTTTGGAGGTAAACCATATTCAATTTCTGTGTTTTATTAAAGTCTCCTTGTGTATGTGAATTATCCTCAACACACGTTTAACCTACAAGCAAACAAATCGCCGGAGGATCAGCTGCCTTCAGCTTTGTAGCCTTTGTAGCCACTAACCTAGAAAACATGTAGTCACTCCAAATAACTTTCAAAGACCCATCTGTGTATTTAGAGGAAAGTCTCATTAGTTCAATTTATGTTTCCCATTAGATTTACCCGTGACTGTTATCAGAAACTGATCTGAAAACATTAAAAACCATCTGCTGTCTCCCTTTTTATGTGTTCATAATACACATCCAATCTGTGCCACATGGGAGAAAAAAGAAAGTCAGAATTTAACCACTTTTACGAGGAGGTGATTACTCTGAAAGAGGATGCATAAAAGATATTCTCAGCTCTCAGAATCTTTATTTGAAGTTTGTTTATTTCTCTTTTATTCCAGAAACCCATCTCCCATTAAACATATCAGTGGCTACATTTGGTCCAAATTTGGGCCTGGCTTTGTGCTTTTCTTCATTGCTTTTGTATATTCTCAGAGATTTTGTACTCACATCTTTGTCCTCATGGCCTGAGACACTCTACAACATCTCTGTTACAACTCCAGTTTTTTCTATGTGACATCAGATAAACAGTCTTTCTATGTGCCTTAAGATATTTGTATGGTTTTGCAGAAGTGGTCCACAATAATCCTTTTTTTTGTCATATCTGCTTCTGTTGTTTTTATTTTTTTATTTTAACAGGGAGCTCCTCAGCAGAAACATGTCATTTAAGCTGTCTGTGCTGTAGAATAATCCCGTGTTTGGGCCTCTGATCCTTTCTCAGTCTCATGTCATGTTTGAAATGCTTGTCACACTTGATGCAATTGAATCCCCCCTCCAGTTTTACATCTGGCTGGAAATGCTCACAGCAACCTTTTTCTGGCAGTGAAAGATCTGCTGTGACATAATCCTACACTTTTTGACTTTATCCACTTTCTCACAGACAGAAACATCTTGAGTGCTCTAACTTGTTAAGTCTGGCCTCTGTCTTGAGACGTCCCTTACAAACACATTTTAGTGTTGGCAGTGCAGAGGGAACCTCCAGTCCTTTTGTGTTTTTAAATAGCTGCTGGCTTGACTTTAGGCCATGGCTTGACTTGACTTTGACTGATGCAGCTGTTGAGTGTTTGTATTGTCACCAGCTGGTAGCACAAGACCAGCAGATTGTCAGTTTTTATCTTTTTGCCGCTGGCTTTTTCATTTTCCAACTTGGACCCTGCTCTGTTCCAATGTGTAGACAGTATACTGTATACGTCGTCTTAAACAGTGATTTAAAAGAGTTATATTGTGGTTAAGGCTATCAGAGTGTTTCTTACTATCTGTTTGATTCTTCTATTGACCTGCATGCAGTGCAATGAACCATATTATTGGTATGAAGGAGCAAAAGTTACGTCTGTTGGCACAGTGCTGAGTACAGAGAGGCAACTTCAGCCTGACTGTAAAAAAGCTTGAATGTCCTAAACATACATTTTAATCATCACAGTTTGCTAGTTGATAATAATCATTGTCTTTTTTCCACCATTTTTGATGGACTAGAACGTAGTGGCGTGGAAATTTAAGATGAATTCACAGACAGCAAGTTGTCTTTCAGAGTTTTATTGCAATATCCAGAGTACACATTTGCAAATGGGGATCTCTCAGTTTGCTGGGCTGAAAGAAATCTTGTTTATCATTCAAAAATTGTATTTGTACATGCAGGCGTGTCGTCACAGAACATCTCATATTTATCATCCTAACAGGTGTCTTTTAATTAATACACAATGTTCCTTCTATTCATTCACAGCCTTATCTATCTTTTTTCTCTGCCTCTGTCTACTGAGAAGTAAAAGTTAAAGGCCAAATCTTACAGCTCACTTTTGTCAGCTTATCCACACCTGTCGGAAACTGATGGTCGAACATGTTCACACGAGAAGAAGACAGACTATTATATTGTTCACTTAGCTGTAAGACAGTATAACATAAGACAATGTAACATAATCTTAAGACAATAAACATAAGAGTATAAGCTTCCAGTTCATGTAGTAATAACCCTCATGGTACATTTCTCTGTTACTAGTGAAAGCATGCAAAAATGTTAGAAAAAAAAAAAATCTTTATTTTAATGGTGACTAATGATTAAAATCCGTTATCTGTTGTTGCAGCTGTATGACCTCAAAGTTCCATTCGGAGCTCCAAACATCGCCATAGTCTGGAAGATTATTGATGGAAAATATTAGCTT
The DNA here is from genome assembly GCF_910596095.1 of Thunnus maccoyii. Classification (NCBI taxonomy): domain Eukaryota; kingdom Metazoa; phylum Chordata; class Actinopteri; order Scombriformes; family Scombridae; genus Thunnus; species Thunnus maccoyii. The sequence continues at coordinate 9,396,430 of NC_056543.1, forward strand.
TCCATCCTGAGAAATTACATCACTTCCTATGGAGCTGCTGACAAAACAAGTGATTAATTTTTATTGATCTATTTTGAAGTGTGTCTTTTTCATGGTAGAATGTTTCCTCCTGTAATACAGTAGTTGAACATGTCACCTGGTGCAGCAGGGTGGCTCATTGATGAGTTTTTAATAGTTTTTGGACAACAACGGAGGTGTACGGCACATAAGAGTATGATACATCAGGCTTTGGATACACACATATTGGAATATACTTCTAAGTAGGATCAATTCAGTGTTGGTTTGGTTTTACACATGATATCTTTTGACAACAAGAAAAATATAGAGAATCACCAGCCTTATCTTTTAAATTATGGATATTTCAGTCACACACGACATAAAGTCCCTCCTGTAAAGATGATCAAATGAAACTAGTTTTCAGCACTAATTTGAATATGCAAATATGTGCGGGGGCTCATTTGCATGCTCACTTGTATTAATTAGAGGAAACATCTCTCATCTTCTCCTCCCATTCAAGTCAAAGAGGATTTCACTGATCAAACACAGGTGCTCACAAATGATTTTTAGGTGTTAAGTGTATGTCTAAGTGTGTGTGTGTGAGATAGAGCGATAGAGAGAGAGAGAGAGAGAGAGAGAGAGCATCTTTAAAGTCTTTCATCTTTCTGTGAAAGATGAAAATGAACTCTACCTTTTTACCTCCATGATGCCAGGCTACTCATGCTTCCAGTGTACTCTTGTTCTGTTCAAATCCTGCAGAGCGAGTTGGACCATCTTCAAATCAAATGAGTTTTTCTGTCAAACAGTGAGCATATCCGGTGTGTCTGCTCTACAGATGTTTCCATCTCCTCAATGAAAGTGATGTGTGTAAAACCATTTACAGGATCTGTGCTAAAACTAAAAGCCCTACTTGACAACTGTGGATATGTTCAAATGATAAAATGTTCAAAACTGGAGGTGTAAAAACCATATTTGAACATACGAATGTTGTGTATTGTACTCATTTCTTTTTATCATTCTTAAATAAAATACTTTCTTTGGAGTGCAATCCATAAAAAGTGGTAAATAAGGCAGACATTCCTCCCATGAGTCATGTATTGCTATGGGCCTGTGACTTTTGCAACTTGCAAACATTGCACATTCACATCAGCTTTCCACATGCCTACAGCACGACAAAGTACTGCCACCAACTTTTCTTCTGTGTGAGAGTGCACTTACTGTAAAAAAGACCTTCTATTGCTATCAAGTTACACTCTCAACATTTATGAGCCTCGTCTATGGATTTTAAACCTAATTTAATGGAACCCTTGAGGGAAAACGGATATGTTGGGAGTCACTCATCTCGCTGCTGTCTTGTAAAATGTGGCTGAATACAGTAAAAGTTTTTCATTCAAGAGGTTGGGAAGGTGTCTCCAAACTGTTGACTGGTACTATATGTCAAATGGGAGCCTGGTAGATGTTAACCTGCAACGCTCAGAACCAACTGCTGCTGTTAATTCAACTCAAATCTAATTAAATTCTACTAACTCAATTATAACTTGAAAAACATCACTATGCCTGTGTTTGTGCACCTTCATATTGGTGTTCTGTGTGCACATCAGTGACTAGTTCTTGCATATTTATTTCAAATGGAGAACATCTAGTTTTGTAACAAAGTCCTTCCTTTTTTTAATACAGCCTGATGGTTGTAGCTAAAGTGCAGCAGAAGTGAAGCAAACATACAGTATAAAACAGGATTTGTATTATTTATGACATGTGTGTTAGTCATGATTCTGCAGAAAAGTTTCTTTTTCTCCTTAAACTGAGTAGACACCACACTCACATCTGGGTCATGTGGTCCAGCAGGGAGAACAAAGCCCCCCCGGTGTATCACTTTGTTCTACATGATTAAGATTAGAGCCACCGGGTCTCCTGTCACCGCTGCTGCAGTCATATTATCAGACAGATCTAAATCGACAACCAGATGTCACTTTAATATGCATCCACAGTAACTGGTGGTATAATTTGTTTTGTTTTTTTTTAGTTTTTTTTTAAAGGAAATAAGTTAACAATCCCCTCCAGACACGTTTTAAGACAAAAACAAACTCTGCCATGAATAATCATTTGTGTTTGATATGTGTTGCCTACAAAAATAGTTCAATGACTTTGTTAAAATATCATTTACTTTCACTGCTGGACACAAGATGTTTCCTAATTCTCTGAAAAGTCCATTCTCAGTGTTTGTGCACTGGAGGCTTCAAGGTTTTACATCACACTTGTGAAAGTAGCATACTGGACCATCATCCAAAGTAGTTGTGATGCCACAAAATCAATAAAATCGTACATACATGTGTTAAACTCAGATTTAAGGTGAACACAGAGAAACTTTAATGCTTGGAGAAATCCTTTTTAGGTAATTGTGTTACTTTCAAAGAAAACAGTTTTAAAGTGGATCCATCAAATTACTTTAAATTTTGTAGAAAAAATGTGGAGAAGTCAGTAAAATAAGATCTATGAAAAATATCTTGTTTTGCTTCGGGTTCATGTAAATACTTCACTGAATGTGTCTCAGAGGAGAGGAGAGATTTTCTGCTAAATTTGGCACTTTTTATCCTGTGGTTTCCAACTTGAAATTGGTTAACTGACAAATGCTGTAAATGGACATTTTAAAATTGAAAAAATAAACGACATGGAGACAAGCAGTGGCCACAAGTTCGATGTTAAATCAAGCGAGTACAGAGAGTAATGCATCATGACGCGTGTCCTAAACACAACCTCCTTAAGCATATTAATTGCACTGACTGGATTAAAAAAAAAATGTACGACCCGTTCCATCAGTGAAATGAGATGAGTGACTAATTCACTGTCATGGAGGGGAGATGAAGATGAAAGTGAGGAGATTGGGTTTAATGCCCTCAAGACACCTCCAACCCTGGATTGTACACAACATACTGTAGCAGCAGGAGATAAATCCTAATATTTTTGTATCCGGCCTGCAGACAGCAGATGTTTTATGACTTTTAGGTGAACACTTTCCAAGTCAGTGTTGGGCTACAGACATCACAGTTGACATAAGCTAATGAAATATTTCACTTTTCAAGAAGTTTCGGAAAAGATAAACAGAAGTCGGAAATTCCTTAAGGTGCATCTTCCGTTGGTTAATTGCCCCCTTTGGGTAGAACAGCGTGACAATGTCTTTTTATCCCCTTCTTTACGCTGTTTTTGAGCCTGAAGACCTAGAAGTGACAAAAATATTTTATTTCAAAATACACGCTTTCATCTTTAGAAGCACATGAGTTTTGGCATGTTATTTGTATTTTCTTTTTCATGGGTCATTTGAGGAGAAGATGGACAGTTTTATTTGTTGATATATTCGGTATGCTTAGAAAATGTCCTTCCAGCTGTTTAAAAGTCTGGATCCCATCTGGATTTCCGACCTACTGTTCTTCATCTCCTCTTTCTCCTGACAAGGCTTCACCTCTCCCCACTTAAGTTTTTTTTTTTTTTTAACCTTTTTATTATTGGGTTGTTCATGTTTTTCAAAATGCAGTTTTTCAATATGTTTTTCAAATACAGGTTACGTTTTAAAGAATACATCCCAGGCTGTTACTTTGTTATAACTCACAATAAACTCATTTAAATAAATACAGATGTACGCGTTGTCCTAAGTTGACATCAACTGAATAACAAGTACATCATGTGAGGAGGAGTGAGTGAACATAACATTGTCGTGGGGGCAAATCCATTGTTGTAAGAGCACCACGGAAAGCCTGATGGCCAGCACCTGTCTAAACAGATGTAGATGAAATACAATATAATCACTCTCTCCAAGATTAACAGACTCTTCTTTTTTTAAAACCTTCATTTGACCAGGCAGGTCAGTAAAGAACATGTTCTTGTTTACAGTGACAGCCTCCATGCCTTTAGGTCCATAACAACTGGCTGAGTGAATCACAATTTTGTCCAAATACTGCAGGGTGAATTGGATTGGCTCCAAGAAGTGAAACGAGCTGTTCTGTCAAAAAGCAAGTCTTTGTTGTCTGTTTTTGCAAATGGTGCTCTTTTCAAGGTATGTGTGTGTGTGTGTGTGTGTGTGTGTGTTTGTGTGTGTATGTGCAGGCTGTTCAGATATTTCATTGTGCGTCCTCCTATTTATTGTATTACAACCATCATATATGTTAATTTAATTTCTTTTTTACTATTTTAATAGAACTGAAACTGATATATGAAGCAGTTAACCTGTTAATTTGGGTTTATCAAATACCAAAGCAAAACATAATACATAAACACATACAGTGCTGTGGAAAAAAAGCTTTAGGCACATCAGATGTTTAGATTCATATCCATAATGCAACACCATCAGGGAGGCATCTGATCGGTCCCAAATTTATTGTGCAGCATGACAATGACCCCAAACATACAGCCAGAGTCATAAAGAACTATCTTCATTGACAGGAAGAACAAGGAGTCCTGTAACAGATGGTTTGGCCCCCACAGAGCCCTGATCTCAACATCATAGAGTCAGTCTGGGGTCACATGAAGAGACAGAAGCAGCTGAGACGTCTAAATCCACAGAAGAACTGTAGCAAGTTCTCCAAGACATAGGACCAACCGATCTGCCAAGTATGTTGAAAAACTGTGTGTAGGTGTACTGAAGAGAACTGGTGCTGTTTTAAAGGCAAAGTGTGGTCATGCCAATTATTGATTTTGTTTAGGTTTCTTCTGTTTACTGAACTTTGCATGAGGTTGATTGATAAATAAAAAAAATCTGTAGCAATATTTTTGTAAGCATCCTCACTTAACTTTTAGTGCATAATCTTTTGCACAGTACTGTACATAAAATACTATAATAAAATAATAATAATATAAAAAAATATATGATATAAGAAATATGAAATATAAAAAATAATAATTTTTCACCAAAAATCAAAGGTTAGAGAAAAATGACATGAACTGAAAACAGACTTTTGCATATTAGAATTTGTTTTTACTTCTTTCCTCTACCATTAATAAGCTCATGACCTCTCAGATTTATCTGGTGACCCTTTGGAGGGGCCTGACCCCTTGGTTGGGAACCACTGGACTAAACAAGCTAACTGTATATAAAGTAGTTCAAACTAGCTCCACCTCCAGCAGCTACAACAGTAACATGCTGCTTACACACTGATGCTTCAGTATTAACAATCTAATAACATCATATATAATAATATATCAGTCAGAGGGACTAAATGAGTACTTTTACTTTAATACTTTAAGTACATTTTGCTGCTAATACTGTTCTTTTACTTAAGTAGGATTTTTCGTGCAGGACTTTTACTTGTAATGGAGTATTTTCACATGGCTGTATTGGTACTTTTAGCGCTGCTGTAGTGTTAATTTTCAAAGCCAAACATTACACCGCCTGGAACTCTGCTCGGCGGAACTGTTTATCCGCTGCCATGTCTACACGAACAACAATAACGGCCGGCATTCGCTGCACTTCCGTTGCCCATGACACCGGAGCAAAGTTCTGACAGCTGATCCTCCACTCAGCTTACACCCCGAAACCCTGAAACCCTAAAACCATCATTTTAAAAACTATATAACTTACAGTCTGACGTGCCTCAGTCAGTCTCCGGCTGGAGTTGCAGACGGCGCCTTGAACAGAGGAGGGCAGCCGATTATGGTGTAGCAAGGAGCGCTAGCAGGTAAAAAAAAAAAAAACAACAACGCTCAGATGACACACAAGCTAACAAACAACTTAAACTTGCGTCTTCACCGTTAAAACAAGATACGTTTCTTCTTCCACTTACCCAACATATACGAGGAACGAGCATACATTTAGACAGAATATAAGCGTGGATATTGTGCCTGTAGCTAGCTGTGATTAGCAGTGGTAGCGGTTAGTTATCACGGTTATTAAACGAGCTAACAGTACAGTGACGAGGCAGTAACTTATAAAAGTATGTCTGTTTTACCCGCTTTCAATGTCACAAGGGGTGTTTTTGAGTGTCATAACAGTTGGAGCCATTTCTTCTTGGTAAAACAGCAGTTACAGGGAGCAAAAACGTTTAAAAAAAGTAGGCTAGCGTACACCCAGGGCAAACTGATGTGACTGCACAGCATTCAACTGATTTTTTCAGCAATGTGTGTGTGTTTGTGTTTTTCCAGGTAATTCCACTTGACATGTTGTGTGTGTGTGTGTTTGCCATCACTGTTGTCTGCTTTTGCTGCACGGCTCTGTCTCTACAGCCACTTGGCTAACGAGCAGGTACTCTGTGTCGGTGGGCAGCGCCTGGGGGGCAGTGACTGACAGCTGAGGCAGGTGGGCATCGAGTCCGGCTTAGTGACACACATTTTATGGGCTCACTGATACCTGATCTGCTCACTCTCTGCTACTGCTGTCCCCCCCAGTGATCGCACCCAGTACCCAAAGAGTGCAGAGTCTAGTGAACTGTTCACTTGGAGAGGTGAAAAGACCTGTGAGACTGCATAGTAGTGAATGAGTAAACAGTGTGTTTTAGCAGATATCAAACAGCAGGGATCAATGAGACTTTATGACATTAACTGAGTAATAAATGGAATGTGTCTACATGGATTTTAGCCTGGATGCTGCTGAAGCAAACTGGACCAGTTGAGGTGAATAGAGATGTTTTTGAACAAATGAAATCCCCTGAAAGTTGCCATAATAGTTACTTGTTGGTCATTTATGATGTTGACATACTGTATTTTGTTGTGTTTTTAAATTTAAAGTCAGGGTCTGTCCGAGGTAACTCCCTCGTTCACTCATTCACTCCTCCCTACAGGCCAGTTTCTTCAGGATTTTTAGCTGGGGGAGGCATTAACAGGCTTTTAATTCATTTAAGAATTCAATTGATTTATAACACTGTTTAAGATTGCATCTGAGGGCAGATGTCATTTTTCCCAGTAGTAATTTACTGCTTATTTTAAAACTAAGTTGGCTAAAAATGACTCACATGCAAATAAATGTTCTGTGTTGCACTTTGGGACTAAGAGACATACTTTATTGGTTGTCCACACATAATTAACACTGACCTGCTTTATTTAAAGTTGACCGATAGTTCTGTTGTTGTTGCCTTAGAAAAAAAAATAGCGTCAACACATCATTTCTGTTAAGATTGCCTTCTATTTGTGTTTGAGAAGAACATATCTATTATGGTCACATAGGTGAAAAGGATTAGATATGCTAGGATTCACACATTAAAACTGAATATCTGGTAGGTTAATTAGACTTCGTTCAAATAGCATAGTGCAACTGTGGTTTCAACACCTCTCCTCATGTGGGGGTGGTATCAGATATAACAAGGTTACATTCATCAGGATTTACAGCACATGAGCATTGTGTTTGTTTTGTTATCTTCAGTAGATTTGTGAAATATTGTGCAAAAGTTTTGATGTAAACTTTGAAACTTAAGCTTTTACCAGGCACCAAATATCTTTACAGGCTGCTGTTTGAATACTACTGCCCTATATAATAAACACACAATACTTTAATCAATAGTGAGCAGTAAATTCAAATTTTGGACCCTTCCCTATCATCATCATCGTCATCATTTATATCATCACTGTCAACTGCAGAGTCACAGAACTGTAATTTGTTCATCTGTAAAATGTGGAGCAATGCATTGTGGGATTGTTTGCAGAAAGTATTGTTGGATTAATGTCAGAATTCCGTTGCGGTATGTTTGAGGACACTTTTAGTGGGCGTATTTACACACTCAGAATCTGTAGACCCAAATAAAAGGCTGAGGAGTAAATAAAGAGTCTTTTCTTAATTGAAATTTTCAAATCCAGTACAGTTATTGCTGTCTAATTTTACAACATACAGAGCAATAAATGCCAAATCATCACCAACTGAAAGGGCACACCGCACAAGAAACACTTCCAGGAAATAGATGAATAACATCAAAGGCACAAACCCTCTCAGACAGCTTGGCGCTGCCATTTACAAGAAAACATGTTTACAAAAAGTGAGGGTTTTCATCTGTGACTTTGACAATGTCATGACATAGATAATTGCTTCTTGTGGTAGCAGCATTAATAGGAAAGTTGGCAGTAAGTACTCTTCTTCGCTGGTACGGTGAGTCTCCTGAGTGGTATTTACCAAAGGCAAACAATCCACCCATGCTACCAGATTTGTGACGCTTGACTCTGTAGGCCTCCCTCTGTCTAATACACTTTCAGATTCAAAAAACAATGTTAAACATGAAATGTATTTTTTTTTTTTTTGACGTATAAGTCTACATCTGTGTACCCCGTGGCATTATTTCATAAGTACAGTTCAAATTCCCCTAAACGTTGCAGGAAGCAGAGTCTTTAAAATTCCATCCTTGTACTCTCACTACTGTATCAGTCTCCATCTTCCCTTAATTCCAGAGAAATTCAGCTGTATTGGAAACAAATCACTAACTCCTGTGAAAGATTACTCAGGAGTATAATCACATATGGATGCTCTGTGCTCTTATTTAAAATCATTTAAGAAGCATCACAGATGTAACAGGACTTTCTGTTCTTTCAGTTGTCAGCTGAGTCCAGCTGATCAGTGTTGAACTTTAAATTAACTTCAGTTCAGTGCAGTTCAGCCTGCTGTTTGACTGGCAGCAGTGTCTGCTCTCCTCCTCCTCCTCCTCCTCCTCCTCCTCCTCCTCCTCCTCCTCCTCCTCTTCCTCTCAGAAAATCTCAGAATGTTTTATTTTTTCGTGACTTTGCGGCATGCTGCTCCGATTAATTACCGCATTGCAAAACGTAGGATGTCACGAAAGATCAGTCATTGTCACCTCAGCCGAATCAGATCCCGGCGTGACTTGTACTGCAGTCAGTGCAGTTAGTACTAGATGACTGAGTATTTTATGTGATGTAGCTTCTGCTCTTATACTCTGAAGGTTCATGTTATGAAACCGCTTTCACACCGGAGACACAGCAGCAACATTACATTCGCTTTCAGCCGTGCGTGTTAATGCTCATTCAACTTATTTAGCTTGTTGTTCTCACTTTTTATGCGTTCAGCATTTTGAGAATAGGCTTTTATGAAGTGTAAAGAACCGCAGGGCTGTATAATTAATTTACTTGATTTACTGCAGGTAATGTGATTTAATAAGCATAAAACTCAAAGCTTACACTATCATACGACTTGTAGCCCCGCACGTCTCTCCGTATCAGGGAGTCTGACAGCAATTGGCTTCTCTAATTGATGTCAAGCTCTCTTATTATTCCATCATAAATAACTGGTGTCATAGCAGTCAGTTCACTGCTGTAGGAAGTAGAGGAAGGAGCAGACTCGCACCTCATTATTTTTTGTGTGTCACCTATTAACACTCGCAATTTGTGTCCTTCTTATCTCTTTACCATGAGACTCGCGCCGAAGACAGCCTGAAGACGCGTGGGCTGAAAATCAATATTTTGAGATACTTAATGTAGTCAGACTAGTGTGGTGTGAAAAGATCTCAAGATCTTTCTTTGCTAAGCAGAAATGAGCTTTGGCCCTGGATATTAATTACCATGAAATACATTTTTCTGTTTCTGTTTTTTTTTCTCCATCCATCATATCTACTTATTCTATGCAGAGTCATGACACAATGTTGCTGGAGGTAGTCAGTGACTTTGTTTAAAGATAACAGTGTCATGTGCATATCTTCTGTATCCTGCAATATGATTAAGTTAACCATTGCATTCTTTATGTCGTGTGTGTGTGTGTTCGTCAGGCATTTGAGCAGCAGCGCAGTGCAGCGTGGGGGCAGACCGAGGCAGATCACAGCAGCGTAGCCATGCTTACATTGGCCAGTAAGCTGAAGAGGGACGATGGAGGAAAGACGGGCCGTGCCTCCGGAGCCTCCGACTCCACCCACAGGGTCTCCATAAGGGACCGCCTCCTTACCAAAGGTACCTGGTGTTGTCGTCCGCTTTCTCTGACGTCATCAGTTGAGATCACTTTACTACTACACATTGAAAGACAATGACTGGTTTCTATACAGTGTTTGATGTTGGGTTGTCTGGAACGTGAAGAGGTTGTAGTGAGATATTTAATGGTGTAAAGGGGAAATTGATTCAGTGGCACGCTTACAGTTACCTTGCTCTTATAATGAAAATAAAATATTTAGGCTATACGATTGTTTCTTGACTATGTTTTCTTTAATCCTGTTTTAAAACTGACACTCAAAAATTAGGGAGACGTATACTGTATGAATTGTTCACGCTCCTCTTCCTCCATGGTTGTTTAGACTTTTTCCTTCTTTTTCTTTGTCTTTCTTTATTCTTCTTTGTCTCTGTCCATGTTTTCGCCTCTTGCTCCTTGGTATTTATTTATAGCTTCCTCTCTTTGCCTTGAGAACCAGCTTCCAGACACCTGCCTCCTCTGTCCCTCCTTTAAATTTCAAAGAGTTGTCCTTGTCCCTTTAACTTATTGTCATCCCATTTGTGTTTGTTTATCGTCTTATTCTCACTCCAGATTGTTTTCCCCTTTACATTCTCTAGTCTGTACACCTTACCCAATCATTAAAAGTAGTGAAATTAAGGTAACTGTTTGATGCAAGTGTTAATGTGATTCACTGTGACCTGATCTGCCCAAGAACTTGAATGAAGATGCTTTGTTTGATAATAGGGTTAATGTCTAGATGGATGTTCTGGGCTACAAGAAGTACACTATAAGTATACTATAAGTAGACCACAAATTACAGTATTTCACTTGTAATGAATTTCCACAACAGTGTTTTACTGTGTAAAACTCCTTTTGCTCCATGCACCTACTCCTGGGCTCATCATTTCATGTTGCATGTAAACAGGGCTGCAGCTAACAATTACTTTCACGATCAATTCATCTGTCAGTTATTTTCTTGATTAATCAATCAGACGTTTGGTCCATAAAATGTCAGAAAATGGTGAAAAATGTCAACCACTGTTTCCGAAAACCTTAGGTGATGTCCTCAAACGTCTTGTTTTGTCCCGACCAACAGTCCACAACCTAAAGATATTCAGTTTACTGTCATACAAGACTAAAGAAACCAGAAAATATTCACATTTTAGAAGCTGGAATCAGAGAATTTGTACATTTTCTTCTTAAAAAATTGATTAATCGACTAATCGCTGCAGCTCTACATGCAAAATATAAACAACTTTTCAATTTAGGGAATGCATCATACCTCAAATGTATTAGAACACTGTATTGTATATATTCATCAGTGTAGATCTGCTCCCTGATGGAAAGTGCTTGTCATTTAAACAGTATACCAGTAGGACAAAGATAATGCTGCTTTGGATCCCAGACAAACTCTACAGCAGGTACTGATGTTAAGGCACAACTTCAGCCAGAAAGGAGGAATCTGGTTTAGTGTTTGGATCTTGATTAAACACAGCTGAGAACTACTGGGAAAAAAAATGTGGATGGTTTTTAGAGAGAATTTCTTCAAATATGGATAGGGACCTGTCATACGCAGGTGATGAAGAACAGTACTTGTGCTGATAAAAAGCAGTCGGTCTCATTCAGCAAAACATGAACTGCCTACTTGCTGAAAAGGGCTTGTGAAATAGCTGACCCAATGCTCCGACTTTCATATGGAGGGGCAGGGAGTGAAAGAATAGTCAGCTAATTATTATGCTCTGCACATGTCAAAGAATACATTTGTAGAAGTGAAATGTCAAATTTCACCAGAACAACAACACGGACTGCTTGGAATGATCTTTTTTTTTACCCCGCAGATATTTGTTAAATATCCAAGTCTGTGTCATTGCACTCTTTTTTCCCTTCACCTTCTTTTATGTTTCTTTGAGTGGACAAATAGATCAGAGGTGTCAAACCATGCAGCTGACGCAAATCAGCAGCGGATGAGAAAAACAATACAGACAACCTGAAAGCTTTTAAAAGCAAAGCCAGACTTCTCCCAGATGCAACGGCTGCTTAACAACCCTCTACTCTTTCCATTGTCTTCCTGCTGGTTTTCTTCATTTATTCCTCTCTTTTTTTTCTTTTCCTCATCCTCCTTTTACAACTTGACGTCCCGCTGTTCCAGTCACTTTGCTTTTCCTCTTTAGACTGTGCTGCATGTATTAAAAACAATTTTACAGGTAGCATTTCAGTGCTTCCTGTGTGAAAGTATGTATGTTGCCTCTGTCCCTTTACCCTTTTTTTGCTTATTCATTATTCTTATTTTCTCTCAACAGAAGTTGCAGAACTTGAAGCCAATCTCCCTAGTAAGTATGATCAACACATCCGTTCACTGCACTAATGGCGTTCATTGAGCTAGACTCATTGTTTCAGAGTCCATGGTACTTAGTATTCTTCCACATATGTTTACATTAGCTTAGCGCTTATCTCTACATCTTCCAGTCGATACATCTACATGTGTTTTGTTTGAATATTTCAATAAAATATCATAAAACTGAGTCACTGAGCATTTTATTAGGAACACCATACTAATACTGGGTAGGGCCCTTCTTTGCTCTTAAAACAGGTTCAATTCTTTGTGGCATGTATTGAACACAATGTTGGAAACATTCCTTGGAGATTCTGGTCCATATTGACATGATTGCATCACATAATTTCTGCAGATTTGTCAGCTGCACATTGATGCTGCGAATCTCCCGTTAAACCACGTCCCAAAAGTGTTTTATTGGATTCAGAAGAGAAGTATGCTGAAGTCATTGTCATGCTCATGAAACCAGTTTGTGACAATGGTGCATTATCATTCTGGAAGTAGCCATTAGTAGATGGTGGCCATAAAGGGACGCACATGGTCAGGAACAACACTGACACAAGCTGTGGCATTCAAATGATGATTGATTGATGCTAAGGAGCCCAAAGTGTGTCAATAATCCCCACACATTTACACCAGCCTAGGCTGTTGACACAAGGCATGTTGTGTCCATGGTTTCATGCTGTTGATGCCAAATTCTGACCCTACCATCTGTGTGCCTCAGCAGAAATCGAGATTCATTAAACCAGGCTACGTTATTCTAGTCTTCAGTCCAGTTTTAATGAGCCTGTGCCCACTGCGGCTTCAGATTTCTGTTCTTGGCTGACAGGAGTGGAACCCGCCGTGATCTTCTGCTGTTGCAGTCCATCTGGTCCATCCAAGGTTCCACGTGTTGTACATTCTGAGATGATTCTTTTGCTCACCACAGTTGTAAAGAGTGGTTATCTGAGTTACCGTAGCCTCTCTTGTCAGCCTGAACCAGTCTGGCCATTCTCCTCTGTCATCAACAATGTGTTTCCATCTGCAGAACTGCTGTGCACTGGATGGTTTTTGTTTTTCACACCGTTCTAAATAAACTCTAGAGACTGTTGTGGGTGAAAATCCCAGGAGATCAGCAGTTTCAGAAACACTCAAACCAGCTTGTCTGGCACCTACAAACATGGTCAAAGTCACCGAGATGACATTTTTTCTCCATTAACTGGAGCTCCTGACCTGTATCTGCTGTTTTTATGCATTGCACTGCTGCCACATTATTGGCTGATTGGATAATTGCATGAATAAGCAGGTGTTCCTAATAATGTTCTCGGTGAGTATAATTGTATATAAGGAAACCGGCAACAGCCTCGGATGGTTCAGTTCAGGTCTGTGGTTAGTCTAAACTATTCATTTTGTAAAGCCATTTCATCAAGGCTTAACATTATTCAAATCTTATTTTTTTAGCTCAATTGCCCAGCTCTACCACATGTATTTTGCGGTATTAAGCAGGAAATGAGCTATACTCTTAAGTACAAACGCATGTGCTGTGGGTCTGGACTGGTTTCATGCTTGTTATAACTCTAGGGATGTCTTTGTTCAAACAGACTGTACCGGCCTTTGCTATTTGAGTGCTGGCTTTTATTCGAGAATTCACACTCCAGTAGCCTATATCAGATCTTCATTAGTCCGTTATATCGTTACTGTAATGCATGAGTGCAGATTCATTATGATTTTGTTGGCTGAACACAGCATGCCTGTTTTTTGTTTGTGGTCTGATGAGGTGGCCCCCACAGCTGAGGACCATGAAACCCAGATAAGTAAACAGTGAATGTATCTCACAGTGTAGAATAGGAAGCAAGAAAACTGATTAGTTTGCTTGGAATTATTTTTACATCTCCTAGAAAAGAGACAACTCAAGACACTATTCAGCACAATATTGGTTAAAAAAACAAACAAAAAACCACTACAAGCCTGTAGGAAATATTGGTATTCAGTTACTGGGGGTGCATGGCTAGGATGTTGTAGGGTACATCAACTGAATAGCCTGTATGTTTGCTGCATGCTAAATGCTAACCTGCACTTGTCTGTGCACAAGATATTCCTCCGATTCTCCCGAACAACAGGGCCGTCTGCTAACATCCTCTCTTAAATATTATACTCATCCGACCTGTGCTTTATCACCAACAACAATGATGAAATGTGGCCCTCTGAGAAGTATTCTTTTTATTTTCATGAGGCTTCAATACTAAGCCCCATAGAAACCTGGCTGCATGCCGTGGATCTGGACTCGCTGTATGACACTGATGGATATTCACCCCTTAGGGTTGACAGGAACAAGAGCTCAGGGAAAAGCAGAGATGTGGGACTTAAAAAACAAAGCTGAAAAGGAAAACTCCTGAGAATAAGGTGGTTATACCGTAGGATCAAGATGTTACCAAAGAAACTGTAACAATAATTATTGAATTATGTTAAGCTAGGGTAATATAAATGAAATGTGCACAATAACAACTGATTTATTTCATTTTTATTTCCGTAGTCTATCATCCTCTAGAATACACAACCTACAAAATCAGAGATCATCATAATAAAATGAACTTTCCAAAACAAGAACAAAGTAAAGCTGCAATGAATGGACAGGAAAATAAGAAGCAAAGTGAAAGCAAATTTAACCGACAAAGCAGGCAACCCTACAAGGATGTAGCTTTGCATGAGAAAGCCATGATTCAGCAGCTACTAGGGGGCCGCAACAGAGGTGGCGTTTCAGTCTTTGACAGCCAAGAATTCAACCCTAAGTCTGGGTTTTCATAAGCTGTAGGGAGAGACATTATTTAGCCCCTTCATTCAGTAACACTGCTGACCTGACAAAACCCGTGTCAGATGCTGATCGTACCCCCAAACATTACCAAGCACATTGACACAAACACACGCACGTGCACAGTTAAAGGATAGGTTCACAGTTTTTCAAGTGTGTCTTAAAACAACATTCAGCCGCCCACATGAGCACTGAAAGAGGTTTTCCTCGCTGTAATCATTCCTCCTGTTCATACCGGCTATTAAAAGATCCCCTTCAAGTGTGCTTTCAATGTAAGTGATGGGGTCCAAAATCCACAGTGTTTACACACAGTCATGTTGTCCAAAAATACATTTAAAGTTTATCTGACACTTGTATGAGGCTTCAGCAGTCTGAGTTAGTCATATCAAGTGGATATCTGCCAGATTTCTTTTTAGTATCAAATTCCCTCTTTGTGTTTCCCTCATGAGCTGTGGTGCAAGTAGAGTAACAAAAAGAGGAACTTTGGAACTAAAAAGACTGTAACGTTGAAAGATATCTATTTGACTAATTTGGACAGCTGAAGCTTCATTTTAGCTTCAGATAAACTTTTAGATATTTGGGCAACTGACCTGTTTTAAGACAGACTTAAAAAAAATGTGAACCGATCCTTTAAACTGTATAGACACTGCATAATAGATACACATGATGAGGGATGATGTCTGTTTGATTATCAGATGACACCTTTATATAATATTATTTGATATATTTTTGAAATTGTGAGGGGCATGTGAGGGTGGATGTCGTATCTCCAATCGTATCTGAACATCTGCATATTTAATAACTCAAATGTTTCATTTCACAATCTCCTGAGTAACGGAATCGA